>NC_071106.1:17885000-18185000 GCF_024256425.1 Clarias gariepinus
AGGAAGCTTGGAAAACTTCCTCCAGACTACAAATACAAGAAAGTCTGGCTCTTTGGAAGGAAAATTTGAAGAAATGAGAGGGGCTTGAGACTTTTGCACAGTATTGTGTAGATGTAAGAAAATTCTATTGTAAACATATTCTAACTGTGTGTTTTCGCTAACAGTTAAACAGAAACCATAAACAGTTTTAAACCCACTAAGTGAGTTACGATAATTTGATATTGCAAATGTACAGTTTGTGTTAGAAGAAAAAGATAATTAGCAGATATCCATCTGCTAATATGGCAGGATCATACTACATCCTTGTACAAAAATAAAATGTCATGATGATGATATTATAAACTTTGATAAAAGGTTTTATTATCATAATAACCACCATAAACATTTAATACTTAAAAACTTTACAGCTACATCACTTGAAATCAAATCAGTGGGAGCTCAGCAGCATTATTTGATTTCGTTCTGTACTTTTCTTTTTCTCTCTCTCTCTCTCTTCTCACTGTATTTTTTTCTCTTTTGTATTATAATAGGACACTTAAAGGAGTTTTTTTTTTCCTGCATACAAATAGGTAAAAAATTGCAATGAACAAGGAAAAAAAAAAGAAACACAGTGAAAAAGTCAGCGGGGGAAAAGGGAAAAACAGAAGAGGTTAGGGAGAGGAATAAACATACGAATGGCAGTTGAAATGTTATCTATCACTCATGTCACATGAGCTTAAAAAAAGGGAAAAAAAAAAAAAAAAAAAGATGGGGCTAGTGTGGCAGCGATAAGTGTCAAGCATGGAGAGAGGGGATGTAGGGCAGATAGAGAGGGCTTGTTAAATATAACCCACTGCGTGGCTGGCAGCGGGAAAGAAAGGGGGTATTTTCAAGAGGCAGGGCATCAGCAGAGCCCCTAGTACTCTGATAACATGCATGTTCATAGACAGAGACAGAGTGAGAGAGAGAGAGAGAAAAAGAAAGAGAAGGGGAAGAAAAAGCGGGCGAGCGAGCGAGCAAGGGAAGAAGAAGAAGGAACGCGGCCAAGCAAAGATGCATGTGGAGATGCCGCTTACGGAAGGAAGTATCACCAACACTCGAACGCAAAAGTCACTATGGGATTTCTGATGGGAAAAATGTGTTCTTTTCAGATGTGGAGCAGATAGAACGAGCACAGCCAAATGTCAAAGATGATAAATGGAGGAGCTCAAGGAAACACAAGCGCGCTTAAGATCCACACACAAACACATGGCTATTTACACACACACACACAAAACTGAGAATCCATTTCTAATTCTAAAAAAAAAAAAAAATGAAATGAAATTTTTCTGTAAGTTTTTTTTTTTCCATTTTGTGTGCCAATGCACGTACACAAACACCTACCATTAATTAGCAGCGTTATCTACATAGCCCCAGTAAATCTAATTACCACCGGTTTGTCATTACCATGAATAAAGGTGAGGAAGCATTAATGAGAACTCATTGTACAATACCAGTTAGTGAACTAGAGGAAAGATTCGCTTCTGTCTAAGGTCAATGGTTTGGCTTAATGAGTTCACCCGCATCATGATTTCACAGTGTTACAACTGCTGTATATAAAACTAGACTTCTGTTCAGATATTCACACTATTCTGCTAGTTATTCTACTATTTTAAACAAACTAATACATTAAACTGGTAGTTATGCATTATGGGAAAAAAAATAAACGACTATTTATTATACATAAGCATGATCCAAATGAAGGATTTACTATAGCATGTAATTCTTAATGTAACTATAATTCTGGGACTATCTGTGATGGTGTTGAGGCCCATCTTGTCTGAAGATCTGTGTGGCAGGGTGAAGAGTGTGTGTGTGTGTGCGCGTGTGTGTGTGCGTATGACTGGAGATAATTTTAATATCGGGGCCGGTGTGGATTGCTGATAGTGTTTTAAGGCAGGGCCCAGTGGACTTAGAGCTGGTAGTACCTATCTGTAATTAGTAACCATTCGGTATTGCTGATAAGATAAACTCACCCTGACCTTTTCCATTTGGTCGTCATGGTAACAGGCCCTCTCCCCCCTCCCTGATATTATTTTAGTGATTAAATAGCAAATAACAGGGAGATGTGAGAAACTGATAGGGATGATTAATAATGGGGTTTGGTTGATGTGAATGTGTGTATGCACAAGAGTGTGTGTGTGTGTGTGTGTGTGTGTGTGTGTGTGTGTGTGTGTGTGTGTGTGCGCATGTAAGCGAACAAGCTGGGGGAGGGGCCCCTTAGTGTCAGCGAGGGGAGGTGTGAATAGACTTGGCTTGGCTTTTTGCAGTGAATAATGGAAATTTAAGATGAGCTAAAAGGAAATAAAAGCAGGGGGGTTGAGAGCGATAGATGTCTCGCTTCTTTCCTTCTTTTTCCCTGAGACGCACTTTTAAAGGAAATAGAATATTAACGATATCCTGCTATCCTTCTGCTAGCCCTTTGCCCACCATCACGGCGTTCTCATCATTTACCTTAAGGACTTATCGGCGCTGTGGTTATTAATGATAAAGCCCTATTTTAAAGAGACGGAAAACACGCGCAGAATGATAATACAAAACTTATTGTGGAAGTACTAAATAATAATAAAAAAACACATAAGGGGAAGTTAATGAAGGCTGATGGACTACATGAATGAAAGCCAAACCTTGTGTAAAACGGTTGTGCTTAGGAAATGAGTTGCTCATGAGTCCTATTCATTTTGAGACACTAACTGTAAGCAAAATCTCAGAAATACACTTCCACCACTTTTACATTTCCTTTAAGATAAACTGCTTTAATGTAAAACTAAATTCAGAAGGGTGATATGATATGACAACAGAATATATCAGTATATATTAAGTGTACACCATACACTTTTTTGAGACATAGTGTTAATTAAAATTAATAACATTTTTATTATTTAATTTATTACAAAATAACTGGAAGGTTTTTGCAGATTTGTATTTCTTGTATAATAATTTTTTTTAAATACATTTAAATATTCATAGTTTAAAAAATGAATTACTTTTTTTATCCATTAAAATATGTTAAACAGATTTTTTCCAAATAAAAACAAATGTAATTTTTAAATATAAAATTAAGGATGGTCACCACCCAATACGTTATCATCACGATACCACAATGTTATGAATATCCGTTTCGATATTAAAAGTACTTCAAATACATTTTTACTGAGCAGCACACATCCCGGTCACTCGGCATGATTATTATTTCTAAACAAACATGGCAGATAATTCACTCCTACCACATGGAATGAGAATAGCTCACAGTGTACCACCTGTAGGATTATGAAGATTATGAAAATGCCACCGCTTCTAACGTGGACACACATGGCTTCTACCGCATGTTTCGAGACTAACATGGTGATGAGACTTTGATGACTAGGATGACTTTTGACAATGTAACGCCATAAAAAATCAGTTATGTCCAATTTTTTAAGCTGAAATACAGCCAGTTGCAGTCACTGTATGATTGACTATATATAAACTATTGTATGAAATGTACAAAAAAATTATTAAAAAGCATTTTCGGAGTGAATGTGGCGATAAAAAGAAATCACGGTTCAAGCTAATAAACCTACTGTATTGCTAGCAAACCTATAGATCAGGATACACTTGTTTCCAGGAGGCCTCTGTGAGGAACCTCTTGGAGGGAATTTGCATAAAAAGGAAACAGCAGAAAGGCATGCAAACGGTGCCCAGTTGACTGAAAGGTCAGTGTGGGCAAAGCCATGCCGAATCAAACAGCATCCCTGCACTTCCAGGGCAGCCTGATCTCCAGTTCACTAGTGGCACACTAACTCTAGATTTACTAATGTGATCATTAAGAATGTTATAGACAGATTTCTACCCATATATCGTGTATGCAAATATATCAAGAATTGCTGCTAATACTAATTATGTTATTAAAAGCATATCAAACATGACAAGGAACGCATTCCTTTCCTCAAATGGTTTCCATCAGGCTCTTATCTGGTGAACTGTGAGTCTCTGACAGCGTTCGCCTGACTGTAACCGTTGGCCAATCAAAGCTGTGGAATGCTGCTGCCATGAAGCATTCGGACAATCTGATGAAGGTTAGCCGTCCCGAGATATTTTTGAGATAGGACCTTCCACCATATCTGCGCAAAGAAATTCCTCGCCTTCTCTGAGAAGATAATGGATCCTGTACATCTGCGAGTCATTTTAAATTTGTCCGTGACGGACCTACACACATACCCTAATAAAGATAATCACTCACACGGACAATTACCTTTTTCTGCACACTCTCAAACAAAAATCTATAGCCTGCAGATATGTTAGAATGCCGCGACAAACACTCTTTCCAGAGTCACATGACACACACACACACACACACACACACACACACAATAAGTTCATACTGTTGCCTGAGTAAGCAAATTAGCCACAGTCATGGCTGAGTAGGCAATAAGGCGACAGAAAAAAAAGATGATAATCTTTTATCGCTCAACCCAAATGGTTTTTATAGTCTGTATCACTTCTCTGACAGTTCCACTTTTTTTCTTTTTCATTATTTATTTATCTATCTAGTTTTGTGTGAATTCAGCTAAAATACTTCTCAAGAGCTTAATGGTGTTATCGAGCGTTGAGATCTGCTGCCATGTGCTGCCTGCCGCCTCAATTCGGGATATTCACAGCGCTGGTCCCAAAGAACCTCGGCACTATCAAATGTTTAACGAGACCGACACGGCCAATTATTGACAAATTATTCGATTTAGAATGGCTTGGCCTTCTTGATGAGCTCGTGGTGCCCCCCTCCATCCCCTCAGCCTGGAGACTGCTGTCTATCAGATCCTATTAAATGTTCCACACTTCCATTAAAAAAAAAAAAAGAATCGCATCCTGTGCTATATTTAACTTTGCTTTTATACATTCAAGAACCAAAAGATCATTATTTAGGCTTTAACAGTTATACAATATCGTTCTCTATCTTTCTTTGTGCTCTGAGATTGAACTGTGTGTAAAAGATAATAATGAATTTTTTTTAAATGACATCACACTGAAGTGTCGCATTAAATTGATGCAAACTGATCTTTCATATTACACAGAAATCAGCAGAAAAACAGCTATTAGTCTAAATTGTGGACTCAGCACGTATTATGTGACAAGGGATTGATGCTTTATCACTATTGGCACTCTGCACTTTTCAGAACAACTCTTATCAAATACATCGTCATCAGGGACTTTGAGGCATGACACAAGGCCTAACAGATTCGAGCGGCTGATAGGAAGCCATGCTACTTGGACAAAGTGGAATGCACAAGACAGATGAAGGAGCGTGATACACATGCCAAAGTTAAAAGCCAGGATTTGCATAACTTAAACGGTTCCTGAACTGTGGCTACACAGAGTGTGAAGCTGAGGATGTGTGTAAAAGAGCAGGGTCCTGACCTTACGCTTGGTGGCCTGTAACAGTACAGGCTCTTTTCCCGCACTGGTTTGTTGTGTGCGTGTACTTGAGTCAGTGTGTGTGTGTGTGTGTGCGGCCCCCTCCCTCTGAAGGGCCTGCCGAGTCCACATCCTCTCTAACGAGGGTGCAGTTTCTTAACATTCATCATCGCTGAACTCTGAAACTTTATCAGCTGCGGAGCACGGCGCCATGGCCCCGGCCCGGCTCGCTCTGGCTCTCAGATAGGGCCGATAACACACTGATAGATTACAGCAGATTGTTTTACTTCAGGGGACACTGCTGCCTCTAATACTAATACTCAGACAAGGCTCACCGCAGATAGAGGGAGGGGACGAGAGGCACAGAGTACAAAGAGGAAAGGGCAAAAGGAGCCAAGAGTGTGTGCAAGTGCATGTGCGCGTGTGTGTGTGGGTATGTAAAGGATATTCAGAGGAGATTCTTATCATAATGGGCGCTAGTAGTCTGACCGGTTTAATATGACAGTTTTCCCAGCAATTATATAAATATTTCTTTGGTCCACCATCTGACTTAATAATATGACAGAACCTCATACAAGCACATAATGCTTTAGGGTTGAGCTAATAAATCTCACCACAAAAAAAAAAAAAAAGAAAAAACCTCTCCTAAATTAAGAATGGGCATATTTGGGATATTTAATCTTGATCCAAACAGGGAAACTGAAAGCAGAGAGTATTATAAATTCAAATGAGATAGAGAGAGGCACAAAAGTGAAATTATGAACACGCTGGATGAATGTGCGCCTGCGATCTAATGAATACTCCATTACATACGGCACGTTTACAATGTACGTACATTAATTTCGTACTAACAGTGGGCTTTCTCTGAATTAAATGAGATAACATGAGAAACGCGGAAACATAATGAAGATATTGTGGCTGCTTTCGTGTGTGTTGCATAAACTGGCATACACGCGCTCCGAGAGTCCAAAGCCCAAAGAGCAGATGAAACCTGAGGCTGGTGCTGGGCAAAGGGACGGAGTGGCAGCTGAAAACAGGGTCAAGTGTGAAACACGAGGCCTCTGTACACAGGCCACTGACCGGCCCAACAACACACAGAGAGTGCCAGGAACACACAGAGGGTGGATTAAACCGAAGGAAAGTAAGGAAAATTCTCTGATTGTTCCAAAAATATTTTGTATATACATTACTACAGCAGCCTGTTTAAATATCAGTCATGTATGAACTTTGACAACCTCTTGTTTTTACCTCAAATCAAATTCCAGGATGCAAATAGAGCTTTAAATCGTTTTTCATGATAGACTTGTAAATCCGATTCGATATTAATTTTCATTTAATTCATTGTAGTTTTGTAATCGATTCAACACTATTTGTTTATTAGATGCAGCAGTATCTCATACAGTTTAACGAAGTATTAAAATCTACTAAAAGTTTTCAATAAGCATTAAACAAATTATTTTTTAATCCTCTCAATCTTTTTGCTCCATCCTGCAGTCCAGTAAGTGGTGGGATTTCAGAAGGCGGCCATAAACTCTAAAGAAGCTCACAAAGTGTGGAAGACAAAAATATTTCATATTTCCACCAAAAGCTGTGATCATTTTTTAAAGAGAATTCATCAATTTTAGACCAATAACTATTAATAGGTTTACCTAAATGATTCGAAAAAAGTCGAACTGACTAACAAAAGATTGATTAAATTGCATATTTGATTAAAATCACACAAATCTAAGCAGAAAGCAATAGAGTTTAAGAAAGATAATGAAATAGAAAGATTATAAATTATTATATTGGAGAATATGTGTAAAGGTCAGGCAGCATCATTTAGCTACATGGTGTATGGTGTATTGAAAATGTGAGTAAAAGTGTACTATACAGTTAGTTCCACTCCACTAATTTGATTGGTTGAGCAGTGGTTTCAAGTCTGCCTACATTTCCTGTAACCGCAACGTGATGTTTCGCGGTGTGTATCACTCTGCTTCTCTTACTGTGTAAAATCACACTTCCTTGAGCGAAACCCTTATTACAGTAGAGCCACGACATCAGCTGACCTGGCAAAAAAAAAAAACATATACTTTTCAGGAATAAAACTTTTAAATTTAAATATGAAAGCTTGACAGATGAAGATAAAAAAGAAAAAAAAAAGAAATGAAAAGAAAAGAAGGGATGCAGATTTTAACAGCAATGTACAAATTACTGTGAGCTACCTAGCCAGAGACGATAAATTGAGTGTAGGATTAATCTTGAGGATCAATTTCCTCTAGCGGAGCAAAAATAAGCCATATTGATTCCATAATATTACTCAATATTCATATCTTGTTCATAGAACTGATGTACAGTATGAGTAACATTGCGTGCAGAATTCTGTACTGTAAATACTGTATTACCAACCTGAGGTGAAAAACAGCGATGCTGATATTCATTGTAACTGCACAGGGGCTTGCGCAATATTGGCTAGTTAAAGGCGAGTTGCGTAGACCTCTTTAAAAGTGTTAAATCATAAATAAAATCACACAAACAATGTGAGTCCTAATAGACAACACATACTATACCACATCATACACAGTATGATCCATCATCACAACTGCTCCTTTTCTCCTCCTCTTGTTTTTTTTTTTTTTTGCTTTTTATAAAAAACTTTCAGGAATTCCAACGTCCTAAAATTTTTTTTTTTTTTTTTTTTTTTTTAACACTGCTGTTGGCAGCAACCGAAGCCTATCAACCTAGCAACACATGCCTGTCCACTGCGTTTTGGGGCTCTTTATTTGTCAGATTGAGGCTGGGTTTATCTGATTCCAGCAGCTAGGGACCAGTGTGTGTTTGTGTGCGTCTGTATGTGTCACAAGGGGAAGGGTGGAAATAATAAAAAATAAAAAATAAAATAAAGCTTATCTGCCGCAAGAGATTGTGGGCGAGAAAGGGTTAACGCTGTTCCAATCATTCAACCTCTGAGAGAGAGAGAGAGAGAGAGAGAGAAGGGAAAAAAGCTGCACATGGATTTCACCCTGCCGCACTCAGCCCTAAAAATAAAGCCTAGCGAACAATTGCCGCAGAAAGACCAAGCCGCTCCATATATTCTCCTTAATTTTCACGTCAACATTTTATCAGCGGGGCCCATGAATAATCCGTTCAGTAATTTCTTTCTTTCTCCCTTTTTGTTCCTGGCATTTTGGTGGAGCGAGATAAGGAGTAAAAAACAACAGAAGGGCTAGGAGAGTGAAAAAGAGATAGATAACATTGATATCAACTCCTACACAACACAGTCATTCTCTTATCTAGGCTTTTTATCATGCTTTCAGTTTTTTTTTTTTTTTTTTTTCGCCTCCACTCCCTGTTCTTTGTGGCCTAACTGAAAAAGGTCTACTGCCCTTTAAAATAAAGTCAAGGTTTTGGTCTGAAATTTGCCTCAGGCACGTTAATGTGAATAATTCAGAGGGTTTTAGGTAAATGTGGTTTGCGATTTTAATGGGGAGAAATGGAGGGATAAAACTAAACAAAAAAACAAATAGAATGTACAAACAGAAAAGGCACACAGACACGCACTTTTCCACTGAACGAAAAACCTTGTATCAAATGAGAAAGAATTTACAGGGGAAAAAAAAAAAACAAGGAATTTATGCACAAACTTATCTTTTCTGTCTCACACTCATATGGCCCCAGAGAGAGAAAAAAGGTGCTCTCTAATCTATCAAGGTCAGTTACACTGCCCTGAACAAATAGCGCGTTGTTCCAGCAGGCAGCTCTCTATGTAAGCAGAGAAGTGACACGCAGTCAGACAGACAGGCAGATAGACAGACAGATAGACAGTCAGGCCATAAAACTGACAGAGACACGGAATTTCTCTGTTATAGGTTAGTCACGGTGAGCCAAAAGGTGGGTGCCAAAGTTACAGGGTTATGCTGTTGTTTTTTTTCTAGTCCAGGATACGAGGAAATGACAGATAGCACACGATACAGCAAGAGCTACTAAAGGAAGCCCCTGATAGCGCTGCTGACATCAGCGCAGTGATCCAGGAAGGTGAAGCACGGAGGGGAAAATCTCCACTGAAGGAAGTTTATGCGTAGAGGAAAGAGAAATAGATGACACAAAGAGAAAGATGTACAGAAAGTAAGACAGACGGCAGGCTTTACCGTAAAAGCAACAGTTTCATCAGTTGAGATCATTGCGGTATCTTAGTGGAGCGATCAGTGATAAAAAGAGCACCCTGGAAAAGTGTGTAACTGTATATGGGAGGTCATCAGTGCTCCGATAGGGCCGACCATGTGCTGTTCAGTTCCCTTCGAGTGCTGTGGGAACCCAGACGTTAGCGTCTCTGCTTCAATGTAGTCATCACTGCGTTAGAAAATTCAGTCTGGGAGAAATTGCAATCAACGAGGATCAAGATGATGAGCATCAGGATGAGACTCTGGCATTCGCTGGGAAAGGGGGGTGAAGGAGGGTGTGTGTGTGTGTGTGTGTGTGTGTGGCGGGGGGTTGTTTATGCACAAACGTGTTTATGCAGATAAAGTGATAGCACTTTGTTGTGTATTAGACGACATGATTCCAAATGTAATAGTCCCCGAGAGGCAATCGAATAGAGTCGTTCTTCCCTGACTCACCTCAAGCGCTTGCACAGATCGCACAAACTTTCTTATTAATGGGCCCGTATCCCGTTCTCACTCAAATTCCCTCGCTCGCTATCTCCCTTACCCGCCATTCCCTCTCAAATAAACCTACAAAGAAAGAGAAATTAACAGAAGAGAGATTTTTTTCCCCTCCCTGTCCCCCACTCGCCTTTTCTCCCGCCCTTTCTCGATAGCGGAACAGGGAGTAGAGGAGGGGATAGAGACAGAAAGAGAGAGAGAGAGGGAGGGAACGAAAGTGAGAGAGAGAGAGAGAGAGAGAGAGAGACAGAGAGAGAGAGAAAAAAAACATAATTTATCTATGTATTATCAAAAAAGGCAGACACTTTAATCAGTCAGCTATGAAGTCAGTATTTCCATTCTTATCTGTCGCAGGAGTGGAAATGGAGAGCAGATAGTGCGCTGGGAGCCCATCGGTGGGCAGGAATGATAATGGGGGAGAGAGGGCTGGCTATTGGACCGCTGTGTCAGCTCTATCTGCACCCATTATCAAGAGCCTTATCGGCGCTGCCATCAGCCAAGCTGTAATGGGGCCAGTTCAACTTTCCACATTATCATACGCCAAGACCTGCTTCAGTGAGGCTAGAGGTCTGACTGGAGACAGAGGGATCGAGGGTGGAGAGGGAAAGAAGTGGGACAGAGATACGCAAAGCAAGGGGTCGGCACAGAGGTGATCGGGAGCGTAAGAGAGGAATGGGGGAGAAAGAGAGTGATATAGTCTGAGATAGAAAGGCAGGGCACCAGAGCACTGGAAAGAAAAAAATAATAGAGAGATAGAGAGAGTAGAGAAGGGCACTGAGGGACAGATGAAGGCAAGGAGGATGGGAGTCAGGCGGATAGCATGAAAGTCATAAGAGTGTCCACAATCCATTGTTCCCTAGTGAAAGTACGAGAACATGCAACTGGGCAAGAGATCAAGGGGGTCAAAAAGGCCAAAGTCTACAACAAATAAAACCACAGCCATCAATATTCCAAGAGTTATCGAGAGTGATAATCTAATCATTAGCATCTTTAATCTGCACGCGCTCATTCTTTTTTTTCTGATTTAATCTTTTAATAGATAAGAAAATAACAGGTGACCTTTGGTCATCTGTGATATTTGACTTATAGGGAAAACCTGAAGTAGGCCAACATGTGTTGTACAATACTGTACTGCATTTATAGGTATGTTTTACAGAGAAGTTAAATATTCAAATGCTGTGCATTACTTAAAAGATTGTAAAGTACTGAAAAGCGTCTTGGTGTGTGTGTGTGTGTGTGTGTGTGTGTGTGTGTGTGTGTGTGTGTGTGTGTGTGTGTGTGTGTGTGTGTGTTTGTGTGTGTGTTTGTGTGTGTGTGTGTGTGTGTGTGTGTGTGTGTGTGTGTGTGTGTGTGTGTGTGTGTGTGTGTGTGTGTGTGTGTGTGTGTGTGCGCGCGCGCGTGCGTGCGTGTAAATGTTATAAGCAGGCTGGATCTTAAATTATAGGTCATCTTGATTTTCTATGAACATTCTTTGTATGTGGGTTGAGAATTCGCTCTTTGGGCATGATGTGTGCATAGGAAACATTTTATAATACAGATACTATCAGTGCTGGCAATAGATGAATTCTGAATATGCCTGTAATTAATATTTTTTTAAAAACTTTCCCATTCTTCATTTACAATCAGGTACTGTGTTTTCCCATTAGTAACTCGTTATATACAGTAAAGATAATAAGTGACTAATAACCACAATTATCCATTCCGCATAAAAAATTTTTTTCCAGTATTATTTCCAATGGTACAAAATGCAAAGCTACACTTTTAGACTTTTAGAAATCAATGTTTTTAGTCACCGTTTTTTATTATGTATAGTTTTACCGTTTTCTTCCTAAATAAGATCGAGTGGTGATGCTTTAAACTGTCCTCATGCCCAAGAACTGAAAGCTTATTATTTGTGCTGTTTGTCTGTCAAATAAATAATCTTCATGCGTTCACACAGGTCAAAGAAATTTGGTATAAAATAGATCAACTTACACTAATTATTCCAAGAACCCCTGCACAAGACTGGACTCCTGGCCTACTTTAGCTGGTGACATTTTATTGAAAAGGTTTGGCTTGTACAACATTACACAAACTATTACTTGGAAATGAATAATAGAAAAATATTAGAACGATGCCTAGTTTGCATATTCAAAGCATTTTTAAGATGGTCAAACAGAAAAATAAAATCAAATCTGGAATAGGAAAGTTTTTTTTTGTACAGACAGGATTATTGTGGCAATTCTGTCATTTTCATTCCCAGATATCATTTCTAAAACATCACTCGCACCAGACAGTGTCACCTTTATCCCCATCATCAGAATGTGACTATAATACTAGAAATCTCAACCAACCTATTCTGGAGACTATCACAGACAGGCTATCAGTAACACATTGCTCATATGGTTTACACAAGAGCTAATCAAACCCAAAGCTGAGATCACTCTTAACTCCACAACAACGGCATGTACTGACTCACTCTACACACATCTGAGCCTGGGGTTGGAGTGACACAGGGAGGTGGGCAGCCACTTTTTGGCTCGATCGAGTGCAGTGTGTGAGAGCAGAAAGAGGAGACATTCTAGTCTAGACCACCTCTGTTAAGGGGAGCTCCCTGGAGGCAGTCTAACCTCTCCTCTTTCTCAGGCCTTTATCCCAGTTGCCCTTCTGTGCTTATCTCTCGTCTTTTCTCTTCCTCTGTACCCAGTCCGGCGCTCTCTGCCCACCACAGCATCCAGCCAGGCCCACTTCAGTCAAAGCCCAAGTGAAAAGGTGAAAAGAAAAAAAACAAATACAAGCGCCCAGAAAGACTCCTAGTGTTTGATGTGATTTTGTTGATGAGATTGATGAAGGTCCAGTGATTTGGAGAAAAAATTTTTTTTTCAAACGTCTGTTTTAAAAGTTATAAAAGGACTAAACTAACTAAACACTCACTCAGTAACTCATTCTCATTACTTATTCCAGGGGTACTCGGCTACACTTTGGACGGAACACTTTGGAATTCATCACAGGGCACACAAGCACACACATTTGCACATTACAGGGAATTTGCAAACACCAGATAGCCTAGTCTGCATGCTTTTGGACTGTGGGATGAAAACTGGGGTACACCATAGGGAGGAAACCCATAAGGCATGGGGAGAACATCAGAAATCCACACACGGATCCAGGCACAGAATCAAGCCCTCGATCGAGGTGCCAGGCCACAGTGCTGACCACTACGCCATCGTGCCCCTCCCCAAACCAAACAATTACTGCTAAAAGGTTCCACATCCCTATAAACGGCAAATGACAAATTCTAAATACATGCAAATTACAAACCTGACATGATGACAGGATGACCGCAGATCTTTACTCAAGATCCAGTGTCTCCTGAAGCCGAAACAGTGCAGGAGCATCTCCCGACATCTCCCAATAATGCACCTCAACAACCATTACAGCATGTGAGCCAACGCACGGAGAGACTCCTGTCTTTTATCTGCTTCAGGGTGCCATTTCTTTTGTCATTACTAAATGGCTGGTCTGAACAGGTTTAATTTTGGATTGCTTTCAATGAATCATAAAAATTGTGCAATTAAAACTAAATTATAGATTTTAACTTGAACAGTATAATCCGTATATAAATCTGACAAAACATCGAAGTCGTGGTTTACCTTAGCAAATTTACATCGGACTCGGGAGCATGCAATGCAATTTTTTTAATGAATACTATGCTTTTTAAAAGTATAAATGTCTTTATGACAATTCAAAAACAAATATACTTGTATCCGGCCTGATGAATGTGCACCGATGGTTGAAAAACTCCACATTACATTACACTACACTACACTACCCTACATGTAGTTCTGTGAAAAGACACACACCTCCACTGATATAACCCTGGTGATATAGTAAACCCAGCTAGCACTCTTGACTGAGTTTTACAGCTGCGCTCTCGGGCTATAAAAGCAGGTCATTGGACCTGTTTGTCCACAGACGGCCTTTTTACACCCTGGAACGGAGAGCTGAGCACAGTAGGAGAAAATGGCCTCTTATCTCATGTGCTGGGGGGGCTGTCATAACAGTGATACACCATCCATGAACTGATAGACTCCACACACACACACACACACACACACACACACACACACACACACAGAAATACACCGTTAACCACATGGCCTTCAGACTGTACCTGTAACAGTAAGAACCAGGACTCCTCAATTATGTGTTAATATTCAATGTCCTGCCAACTGAGGAAAAGTACAAGCATTACATTTTAGTGTTAAATTATAAAAATGAAGCACTAGTTCAACAAACGCCCCTTCCATTTCAGGCAAACACTAATATCCAGCACTTACCAAATCATCGTGTCCGTGTACATGAGGACAGAATCTCCATTTGCTCGAGCCTGCTAATTAAAGCACATCAAATGAAGGAACATAACATCAATCCGAGCATGGAAATCAGCCAATCTAGTCAACTGTGTTAACCATGATCTCATCAAACATGGCTTCTCCGCATGCACACATTATCATATCTCCATTCTCCATAAAGACTAGCTGATTAACTCCAACTAACTCCAGCAATAATCAGCACATTAAATCAACTCCATTAGCCAGCGTTCATCAAAACAGATCCCTCCTGCTTATGGAAGCTCCGTTCCGTTCCAAACATTACACTATCAGCACTAATCAAAAACACTACGCAAAATCTCTTTGCTCCATGTGATTCCATGCGATAGGGGCAGCTCATGATTACTCTCGCTGTCCCTGTTTGTTATTTTTTTTTCCCCATGCTTAAAAACATGCAAAGGGGGCTATAAGCACCTTGGCAGCGCATCAATATTTCATGCCCATCCACTCACGCAACATTGCTTGCATTACAAATTGAGCTGAAAGTTTCGGTCTCTCTTTTTGGAATGTTAATGCCCTGTCTAGTGCAACATAGAGGCAATTGGTACTGGACACATTAAACTGTATGTCACAGTCTCAGACGTTTTTTTTTTTTTTTTTGGAATGAAGCCGTGTGTAGAATGTGCATGTGATCTTTTAATGTGAAAATTCTTATTTCATTCTAAGGTTGATTTTTTCACATTGCTGCTATTCACAGATATTAAACTATACTTTTTTTTAAGGAAAATCCCCTGCCACCTTTTGCCCTAGTGGTTTTCTCACAAAAAAATATATTTTAGTAAAAAATTAAACCAGCATTAAGGGTGCAGTTAAAGTGGAACAGAGCGTGTGTATCTTTCTGTGTTGCTCCTCATAATTCATGGCGTGTAAAAAGCAGGAAGAAGCAATAACTCTTAACACCAGAACACAGCTATGCTTCTGCTTCAGGGCCAACATCCGGCCACTTCCTAAGTAGTAAATATGAATCCACAGGCGGTTTAATGTGACCGCTCGGTCAACAAGTACAAATAAAGGACACAACCAATGATCAGAGGGAGCCAGGCAGCTTGTCCAATCAAAACAAAGCAGCAAATCTGCACGCTAAATACACAGAGAGAATCAGTAAAACAATCCATGTTAAAACACGCGTTTAAACTCACTAAAGTTGAGCTTACAGCTTTAACAGCTTTAACTCCATACAAGAGCCAAAAAAAAGCTACAGAGTGAATGAAAAAAAAATACCCAGACAACAAAATGACAGTGAATCTGATAGTTTTTCCATCTTAACTGTGACTCATTGAGATAAATCTCTTTCCTATTAAGACCACAAAGTACAATGCAAAGTGTCTTGAGGTGATGACTCCTAATTGCAACAATTTTCATATATATATATATATATATATATATATATATATATATATGTTTGTTATACAGCAACCAGGACATGAACCGTGTTATAAAAGCCATGATCAGCAATGTAGGAAGCCTGCACATGCAATAGATCACGAAACAGTTGATAGATAAAGAAAAGCATGATCGTTATCTATCAAAAAATACGTTCAGCAAAAAAAAGTGACTTTATTAAAGATATTTATTTTTTTCCTTCCACATTGCCAAGAAGTTTATAAACTATTTACTGCTTGCTGCTGGTAAATACACTCCTGGGTCTAAATAAAGAAATTACTAGCAAACGTATTCGCTTCTGAGATAGTGTTTTTCACACTTTTGCTTAACGTTCACTGTCATAAGAAGCCTGTATCACACAGAATCTAACGATTAATTAGCATCAGAATCACAAATTTGCTGACATCGTTTTTCCTTTACCTTTTTTTTTTTATTATTTCCATATGGGCAAGTTTATTTTTTTACCAAAGTTTCTAACAGAAAAAAAAAAAGCTCATCACAGATAATCATCAAGTAACAAAAAAATCCCCCACATCTCAATGCTATCTTATACAGCATCTTCTGTGAGTAATATGTGGAATTAGTTTTAATTAAATTAATCGACTATGATGGTTGTTAGGAGAAAAACACGGGGGCGGGAAGAGGGAGGAGGGTGGGAGCGGGAAGAGAGAAGGAAGGGGAGAAATGCATTCACACCTATCATCTAATTATACAACAACATTAATCACATTAGGGCTGGAACTGATTGCCAGGGTCCAGCGCCCTGCTTCTGCAACGTGTCGCTTTGTTATTGCAGCACAGTCTTAACTCCTGCCTGCTCTGGCCTGATAACAACTCTTATCTCACTTGGCAATCTCTATCTGCGCCAGAGATCAGGCCTCAGGGCTTATCAAAAGTTCACATCGAGCTAAAAGCAGAACAAAGAAGGAAAGAAAACACATACACTCAGGGTAAAAGCCACCAAAGAGCTAATGTGTGTATGTGCATGTATGTGCTTGTGAGTTAATGCATAGGTGAAAGTGTATAAATGTGGGATTGTGCAAGCACACTTTGCTGCTTTTAATCATCTACAGTATGCAAGTCTGTGTTTAAAAGGTCTTACTTTCTTTTGTTCACCCTGATATTTTTAGCAGGATATTAAATTAACCCTTGTGTCAAGTGACCCTGTGAAGCTGAACCTGACAAGAGGTTTCAGCAAAAACAGGAACTGCAGATCCAATCGACTGCATCCATGGTTTCAAAAGAGTGACTCTGTCGGCATCGACGGAAAGGTGGCGACTCGAACGAGTTGCTGTGTCCGAACTGTGTCCAGGTGGTCACTGCGACTCGACTCAAATACGCGCCAGCAACTGACGTCAATGCATAATGCATGCTGCTTGAATAATGTCACCCTGTGCAGAGCGGCTGCTATCTCTCCACCATCTCTGCAGTCTTATCTCGGCACCCATCTGCACGGCTACCTTATCAGCGCTCACAATCTCACTGTGGGAGGTGCTTTAAAAACCCAGAATACATCCATCTATCATTTCTGGATTCCTGCCTCTCTCCCCTACCGCTTATCAGGTCTGCAATCCTATTCTGCTCTTATCTGCTTCTCTCTCTCTCTCTCTCTCTCTCTCTTTTTTAAACTTATCTTCAGATACACCCAGCCAGTCCCAAACAACAACACTAACATGACAAAGATGAGAAAGCGGCAGCCCAATGTAATTAAAATGCCAATTCCAGCTCAACAATCGCTTCCATCTGTCTCACGCTGGCACTATCGGCGCAGAGATCGCCGCCTCACCTATCTCGTCTCCCATCTCAACTGTCAAAATAACAAGGCCTGGGATCCTACTGGGCTGTGCGCTAATCTCCACATCGGGGAGGGATGGGTAATCTATCAGAGCGATCTTCACCATTGGGAGGATGACGCACAAAAGACGCACAAATATTTCCTCTAACTTCCTATGTACAAGATACTTTAGTTGAAGGCCAGTGTAGTAAAATCGCCATAGGAGAAGAGACACAACAAAAGGCCCAGTTGTTTTGCATTTTGATCTGTGAAAGACTGTTGTGATAGTGTGACTACAGATCCTGATCATGAATGTGCTAAAGATGCGCTAAAGCTGTTCTTTGCAGCAAACTTTTTTTTTTTTAGCTGGAGACTGCTGTTTGCTATAACATCTCGCCCACTATCAGAAGAGCAGATAGGGCTGGCTTATCCAATCTACCTCCAACCTCACATCATGTCTGTCTAACAATATTATGAGGGAAACAATGCAGAAGTAAAATTGTCTTTTGATGGGTTTAGAATTTAAAATACAGCTTCAAAAAAATGGAGAAAGGATAATTCTGGGACATGATTCTATTTGTTGTGCTGTTGTCATTGTTAATTATTAAGATTTAGATTTAACTACTTGTCAGATGTAACTTATAGGATTTTTTTTTGTTAGGAAACTGAGGTCAGAGCACAGGGTCAGCCAGGATACAGCGCTACAGGATCAGAAAGGGTTAAAGGCCTTACTCAAGGGCTTAACAGTAGCAGCTCGGCCAGACCTTTCAATCAGCCTAGCCACCACTGACCCTTAATGAATAACAACAACACTCAATCATATTCTTGTGCTTCATTAAGACAATACAACTTTCTTTCAATCCTAAAAAATTATTATTAATTTCTATTGGCCTAGGCCATAAGTGTTGGTTTGATTTTTCGAATTTTTTGTTTATTAATTTTTATAAGACGGCAGATCCAAATAAGACATAACCATCTCAAGGCTGTTGGTATGCCTGCCCAGAAATGCAGCTTCACAGTTGCTTAACCAAACTGTGCTACCGCCCTTTACGCTCACTGGTATATGCTAATGGTGCCTTATCAGGACATTTTTCTTCCCTTTTCAAGAGTCGCTTTCTGCCTTTGACTCACATTAATATTTATTTTTGAGTGGGCCCTTTCAAACTCAACCTCCAAGATATTGCTACCGTGCTTATCATGCCGAAGCATCTCTTCTGGACGAAGAACTGAAACAGCATCTGGCACCAAAGCAAAAACACTTTTCAGCACTGCTTAAGAGAGACTGACAGACTCGGGGAGTGAGAAACAGAATGGGGGGGGGCAGGGTGGTCCTGTGCTATTACATTTTATTTTTATAGCATAACTGTATCAACTTGAAAGATCAGAGCATTGTGATAACCCTTGGTGTATTTATAAACAGGAAGAACTTGTCAGCCACAAGCCAATCAACTGTACACTTCTGGGGGGAAAATGTTCTTGAAGTGTTCTTCATGGGTTTGGTGGATATTTGGTGGGTCTTGTATTTAAACCGGGGTTTACATGGAACCCTTTCCGATAGGGAAAGCATCAGTCGTGAATAATCGTGTTCTTCAGAAAAGAAGAACAAAGAACTCTTCATGGTTCTATATTTTTTTTTAAAGGATGCATGAAGAGGTCTGATTATAAACAGTACCTGGGCACTATAGGGTTAAAGGGGGAGAGAGAGAGAGAGAGAGAGATGGAAAAAGAGATTCAATGGTTGTCCACTATCAGCCAGAGAAATCAGGCAAATATCTGTTATCAAACGGCCCATCTGTGGGAAGAGAAGTGAAAAAGGCTGGGGGTGGGAGGGGATGCAAAGCCAGCCACAGACTGAAACCAAATGAAAAAAGGCCCAATTTTAATTCTTATCTCGCCTGAGATCGGATCGCAGCTTATCTCAAGTCGCATCGGCTTTTTTTTTTTTCACAGAACAGTGACGTTTCCCCTGGAGAATTAAAACAGGAAACCACGGTTACACTGCAGCCGGAGACAGAGCATGATCACACTCTGATGTGTGTGTTTTCGCCGAATGTTTTGTCCACAACGCTGATCGGAACTAGTTAGGCTGGAAATCAGATCACAAAGTGTGCTATTCGAGTTTATCTCGAGTCTTTTTTTTGTACTTCACAGTTCTTTTCTGGTGTCAAGATTTTCTTGCCCCGAAATACTTCTTGTTTATGTATCAGTGTGTTTTGTTTTTCTGCTAAGTAGCGCGTGAGGAAATCAACTCCAGCTCGCGCAGACCTGCGCACGCGGACAGCTACACTATACAAGCATAGTGTGATAGTAATAGTGATAATAATATTATTATTATTGTAGTGATAATAATAATAATAATAATAATAAAGAAGATGAATTGTAATAGTTGTTCTTTTTTACTATTATAATTATTATTAGTTGTGGTAGTTGTATGCCTTACTATTGTTATTTATTATTATTGTTATTATAATTATTATTATTATTATTATTATTAATAGTTGTTGTAGCCGTAGTAGTATTATGTTTAGGGTAAAACACAAGAGACTATCTGGTAAAGATTAACGGCCGGTTAAATGAGTTGAGTCAGGAGTGTTGAATCGGGATAAACATGACAAGGTGTGCTACAGGAGCGCGGTTGGGAAACCTACTGTAGTTTCCAAGAAACATTAACGCACGCGCTGCGCTACTCTCAACCCGTTAGTAATGAGTTTAAAAGCTTTTCTACAGGATCCACCGGAGACCAAGTGAAACTTTTGAGCTTACGTTTGATCTGGCGGGGCTTACTCTGCTTCCTTCGGGACATGGCTCTTCCTCGGTCCGCGCGTCCGGCGAAGAAGAACTGATGATCGGCTTCTCGGACAGCTAGCAGCACTGGGACACGACTCGCCCTGCGTCCGGATCCACCCGCATGACCCGCACTTGGAGCTTCTCAGCCGGGAGAGTTAGCTACCTGTGGCCGTGTGAGCGTTCGTTTCTGCTTCTCGACGTCTGTCCAGGACGTGTAATTCTGTGTGCCTGATAGTGCTACTGCACCCGCAACCGAGCTGTTAAATATGCCGTTGCTGGAAAATAAAACCAAAGCTTTTCTTTTAATGTCAATATCTTCTACACCTACCGCGCTTTCCAAGTGAACAGTTCTCAATGGAGCTCGAGCTCAACAGCCACAAGCGGACTATGCGGAGCCACGCCCCCGGGAACGCCTCTCTCGCGTGACGTCGCACCGCATGCTGCTGCCTGCACTCGCGCACACAGCAAATGCACTGGTGAAGTCTACAAGTGTACACGCACAACTTTTGAGACACAGCCGTCGGCCAAGTTCAAAAATCTATATTCTCTTAATAAATAAAATAGCCATTACAGTGTGGTGTATATAGTACAGACAGTTTTTGGCAGGAGATTCCAACATGTATGCTGATTTTCATGAGTTTTTGAGCATGGTAAGACCTCCAAAAATGCCCAGATGATTGAAAAAAATAATAATAATAAAAAAATTATAATAAAAATGAATAATAATAATGATAATAATAATAATCCTAAAAAATCACAATCGTGCCCTCGCACACTACAACGTCAACAATATGTGACATCAACAGTATTAAAGTGAAGCAATGACATCATAGATATGATGTCACAGGGTTAATGTCCTAGTGCTTGGGCCCTAATAATGGTGGTGTAGTGGTTAGCAGTGTCACCTTGCACCTCCAGGGTCCGGGTTCCCATCTCCAATTCCCATCTTGGGTCCGTGTGTCTAGAGCTTGCATGTTCTTCCCATGCTTTGTGTTTTTCTCCAGGTACTCTGGTTTCCTCCCACAGTCCAAAGAAATGCAGATTAAGGCAATTAGCAATCCCAAATAGCCCGTAGTGTGTGTGTGTATATATATATATATATATATATATATATATATATATTTTTTTTTTTTTTTTTTTTTTTTTTTTTATTTATTGTATATTCATATATATATATATATATATATATATATATAAAATAAGGGCACTTTTGCGTTTCAACTTTAGGGTTGCTTGGTGGATGTCTTTCCACAGGCCCATATCAAATAATGCATTTTGGACTGATTGGCATCTCTATGCCTGTAGTGTATGACTGGGTGTGTGACTGTGTCCCCTGCTTTGAGCTCTGAGCGCTAAGAAACAGGCTACAGGCCCCCACATCCTGCACAAGATAAACAGTATGAAAAAAGGAACAATGAATACTGAAAACTGATAACCAAGATTGGGTATCTGTTCCATAATTTTTAACACATAAAAAAATTATATACAAAACTGTGCTAGACCCTGACCACCAAAGTGTGCCCTAACTCGTGCATTCAGAATGTAGTACAGTGTGTGTAAAAATACCAGCTCACTGCTTCCATCTAGTGACCATAAATAGCCAGTTTTTTAAAACCATTCATATCTCAAAAATGTGATGGCGTTGCAAAACTCTCATGTGACCTTGAAGAACAAAAGCAAAACAGTCAAATGTTTTGAAGTGAGCTTTTGATGAATTCATATCGGTATTAATCTTATAGTAGCACAGTTTTAAGTGCTTGATTGCTTATACACTTCTCGGGGCACACGACATGCTACTTCTGACACACACAGGTTTGTTTTACAGTAGAGTGTAAGCTTCAAACACTTTTTTAAGCTAATTTGTCAATTCAGTTTCACATTCACAAAGTCATGGAGAGTAGGCTAATTGGCATTTTCAAAGAGGATACACCTGTGTGTGTGTGTGTGTGAGAGAGAGAGAGAGAGAGAGAGAGATGCGACTAGAAGACACCGTGCCTCCAAGGTTAAAGTAATTTCCAGTAAATAACTGTCGAGCAAAGTCTTCACATCTGGAGAAACTAGAATGTCTTCCCATTTCTCAGGTCATGTATCCTGCTTTCATAGCACAGCAACTATCCTTTGCCAGGTGGAGTAGGCGATCCATTGCTAGCTAGAAGATTACGTAAAAAGGACTTGTGCATGTCAGGTGCCGTGTAATGCCAAAAATATCAAACCTTATCAGTATATCTGTACTTGGCACATGGGCAGTTGTACCTCATCGTCTATGCAGTTATGGTAGTGAAATGAGTAGGTCACATACAGTACACACAATGTGATGAGAACTCAGGATTGGGACGAAACAACTGTGTGGCCATAACAGAATTGTTAGTTAGTGAGCAGTGTTATGAACTAAGGCTGTTTCAGTTGCTCAGGACTAGGGCTAGCAATGTTTTGTGTCAATAAAATGATGTCAGTTAAGGAACTAAATGTACTGAATGACCAGGTAATCACATCAACAGAGTTTTTCAGCTTCCCTGATGGCAAATACCAGGAGTCAAATTGTGAAAAGTGGTTGTGGGAGAATAAGGAATCATTTTTACACATGAACTGGTCACCACATTGTGTGCTGTGATCTAAGCTAAGGGTGACTGAAACTTGTGAATAACTATGTGACTTTTTTCTGGCCAAAATGATATATTTTTTTGAGGGAAATGGTGCATATACAGTAGAAACTAAAGAATACATCCTGTCGTAGATCATTTATTATGTTTTATTATGCACTTGTCCAATTTTATAATTTTTTATTTATCCTTATTATAATTCCTTGTCAAATACATCACTGTATCACTGCAAGAATTGTTTTTTTAGGAGCAATAATTACCTTTGTCCCTTATCTAACCCCTTTCATATCTGTGGCATTCTGTGATTTACCAGCTAATAGCACTATAAATTCAGCTTTGCTACTTAAAACCCAATTCAGTCCTAAAAGAGTAGCCTAGGTGATACAACAATGTGGTATAAACAATGAAGTCAGGATCTTACAGTCACGCTGCAATACCAGTCAAGTACAAGTTTTGTACAGAACTGCTCAGGAATGTTCATGTTGAATAATTTTTGCTGTTTTACAATAACATTAACACTATAAAATAAGACGCATTACTTAATATTATTATGCAATAAACAAGAAAAGTTTTACAACTATTGTTCTTTTTTGCACAATCAGGAGTGAAAACTATTTTTAGATAGAGTTTTATTTCTCGTAGTGCATTTTGGTCTTAAAATGAATTGTTGCATTAAAATCAGTGATTATGATGCTTGTTATCGAATATTAAACAAAAAGGTAAAACTACAGTACTTGTTTTCAGTAAAATGCCTGTTATAAAAACAGATTTTGTTTAATAAATAAATGCATATGTAGTTATTAACCTCACTGTAAACTATTTGTTTGTAATATTCAAACATTTTAGTATAAGATGTAGTATTAAGATGTATGAAAGACATAGAGTCAGCAAACTTTGAACTGTTGAATATTGATTAGCCTTCCCTTTGCTTGCTTTAACAGAGTGTGCTTAGTGTATACTTGGGGACGGTCCAGATTAAAGGGCACATGGTCTTATGTGTGGGGATGTACTGTACGGCATGTTCACTGTGTGTGTGTGTGTGTGTGTGTGTGTGTGTGTGTGTGTGTGTGTGTGCATGGCTTTATGAACATGTGAGCTTGTGTGGGCGTATGCTTGGGTCCATATTTATTGGTCAGAGCGCTGTGGGTCTCCCAAGCTTTACCGGTGGAGCTGCAATGATGAGAGTCCTGCTCATTCTGTGCTTGACCTTTGCCTCTGTTTTGACAGCACCCACTCCGACAGGCAAGTACTTGTGTGTGTTATAAAACATTTTTTTATTGTTTTTCTATTGCTTGCTGTATTGTTTGTTGAAAATGGTGAAATTCTTGAGGAATTTAATTTATTTTAATGTGTATGAACTTTGAATCTAAAAACTAAGATTAATTGAAAATGATTTTGTACATGTAGAATAATTAGAATAAACAAAATAGTACTTTAAAAAAACAAACATGTACCACATGTAACTCAGGGATCCTGTACAAACTAAATCCAGTGTAGCATTTTCTCCTTTTTACCTCCAGTTTGTCTATTTCTTTCTTTCTTTAGTTCTTTAGGTGATTAATCCCCGTCTTGCTGTTTGCAGATTCTGGCCCTGTGATTGCTCTGAAGCATGGAAGTATTCGTGGCAAGTATATAACAGTGAAAGGCTCAGATAAAGTAGTGGAACAGTATCTGTCCATTCCTTTTGCTCAGCCACCCGTAGGTCCTCTCCGTCTGGCGGCACCCCAACCTGTTGAACCCTGGGAGGGGGTGAGAGATGGCACACAGCACTCTAATGTGTAAGTATGAGCCACCTTTTTATCACTATCCCATAAGATGTTTTTCTGTTTAGGTTTATATTGTAGGCATTGGAAAAGTCACTGTTATAAAGCACCACCACCTTTTGTGTTCTCATTCAGAGTCCTTCATAGATTCATTCCTAGATTTAAAATAAGCATTTGCATTACATTACAACTCAAATAGCATATGCTGTATGTCTTTATTCTTACCTTTTTTTTTTCTTCTTCTCTCTCACTTTAACATGAAAGCTGTCTTCAGGACCCGGAAATCAGTAAAGCTGTGTCAAAAATTATGGCCTATAATTACACTTCCACTTCTGTCTCAGAGGACTGTCTTTACCTAAATGTGTACACTCCCTCGCAACGCTCAACATCAGAAAAATTACCTGTGAGTACAGTAATCAATTATACTACAGTAAATACACGTTCCTGAAAAATTCCTAAAAAAGAATTCAGAGAGAAAAAGTATTACATTTTTATTAAGATATTTAGATAAAACGCTGGTACCCAAGTTTGGTAAGGGGAAAAATAATGTTTCTACAGTGGTGGCATGGTGATGTAGTGGTTAGCACTATCGCCTTGCACCTCCAGGGTCTGGGTTCGAGTCCCGTCTCTGTGTGCATGGAGTTTGCATGTTCTCCCCGTGGGTTTCCTCAGGGTATTTCGGTTTCCTCCCACTGTCTAAAGACATGTAGGTTAGGTTAATTGGTGTTCTCAAATTGCCCAGTGTGTGTGAGTGTGTTTATGTCTGTGTGCCCTGTGATGGATTGGCACCCTTCAATCCAGAGTGTACCCCGTCTCATGCCCTAAGCCTCCTGGGATGAGCTCCAGACCCTCTGCAACCCTGAATACAGGATAAAGTGGTAATGACGAGTGGTTTCTACATGTCTGTACAAACAGTTCTATAGAAATGATTCAGTGTTTTGTTAGGGTTAGGACTAGGGTAGATGTTGTACGCTAGGTGCCAATCGTGATTGACCCCCCCCCCCCCTTTTTTTTTTTTTACACAGGCTAGGTACCAGCACTAAAATTTACTTGTGTGTGTTATAAAACTATTTTGTTTTTATTGTTTTTGTATTGCTTGCTGTATTGTTTATTGAAACTGATAAGGCCTTAGTTGGTAACAAAGAATGCTAACCACTAATCCACCAGTACTCCTTGTTCCAACTTACAACCTTATAAGTAGGCTGATTATGTGGTACATTGTCTCCACAATCTCCATCTTGAAGCAGAAGTTCAATAGTGTGTGACCGTCAGTCTATAGAGTTCCATAGAACTCAGTCAAAGTTTCTAAAGGACATCAGTTATTTGTATGTGTTCTACTTGTGGTCAGTGAGTGTAACTGATGTGTGCTGTATTTGCACAGTAAATAAAAGTTGTTGACTGTGACTTTAACCTTGCTCTTCGCACTCTTGTTTAGCCAAAACCTCAATATACTGTACATAATGTTACAAAGAACAACCAGGCGTAATCTCTTCACCTCAGCTTCATCCCAGCTTGGCAGTGTTATTCAGTCAAAAAATTGTTATATTTATAGACTATGCACACCTCGCTGAGTAATTTATGAAATTTGCTTTATAAAATGAGTCACAAAGAGCCCATTGTACACATTAGAGGTAAAAGGAAGAGCTATGACCTGCTCTGTGAACACTTGTGTAATGTAATAGTTTTTTTTTTTTTTGTATTTATGTAATATGTGTGAATCTAATTCAAGCACAATAAAAGACAAATAACACAGAAATTGTTTTCATTAAGCTAAGAAGTATGGAATGTTCAGATTACAAGATAAGCTTCTCTCAGAGTGTTAGAAGCCAAATGGAAACACAGTTCTTTTCGGGGAAAGAAATTCTGAAAATCATTTATAAGATCTGTTTTGTTTCGTTTTTTGTTTTTGTTTTTGTTTTGTAAATATGTGCCTGAAAATAAGAAACTATCTTACTGAGATACACAATGTGGGTATATGTATGTGGACATCTGACCTTCACATTCATATATGCTCCTTTTTATTGACTGTTTACACAAAGATGGAAGTATATAGTTGTCTAGAATTTCTTTGTATAATGTAACATAAGATTTTCCTACATTGGAACTAAAATGTCCAAACCTGGTTCAGCATGATGTATCGTGCACAGAATGGGGTTCATAAAAAAACTTTTGCTAAAAAAGAAGTTAAGTGAACATCAAGCCCACTAAATACCATTAGGATGAACTGGGATGCAAAATGTGTACCAGGCCTTTCCATCCAACATCAGTGCCCAACCAGGTTAACACCAGAATCCTCATTAACTCTTCTGACTGAATTGGAATTCCCCAAAAAGCTGTTTTTCTACCAGCAAAAAATGACCAACTCTATATTTTTGTCAATAGTTTTGGAATGGTGTCTTCAAAAAGCGTATATGGGTGTGTTGGCCAAGAGTCCACAAAAGCAGCAATACCTCAAAAGTAAAACAGCTCTAACTGTGTGTCTTCTCAGGTCATTTTCTGGATCCATGGAGGGGGTCTGAATATGGGTGGAGCCATCGAGTATGATGGCTCAGTACTGGCGGCCTATCAAAACATTGTTGTTGTCATCATTCAATATAGGCTAGGCATACTCGGCTACTTTAGGTGAGATACATGACTGAAAATCTAATTATACAATTAATAATGAATTGTTGGTTTATACCCCAGCAACTTGTAAAAGGCTTAATCGGTAATATTTGGTATTAGACAGTAGTTTAGTATGAAAAAAAAAAAACTTACACTCTCACATATAATTTTATTTTTGCAATGCATCAAGTAAATATACAGTATAAATATATGGTGACAAAAAATATTTAGGATTAGTCAAGGAATGTGATAAAACGTTTTGAGGTCAAATTCCAGATATGTCAAATTTTATAATTCTTTTAAATTTTACCATACAGTTATTCTAAAGCATATTTATTCTAACCCTCAACCATATCATGAAATCAAAATTGTATTACAATAACATAAACTGTACATGCATTAAATTTAGTAGAATTTGACAATTTTCCACATAAGTAATTTTGCATTTAAATAATTAACTGGATTTAAATAACTTATTCTGAATGTACAGTATATTTTAATTTTTACATTTTTACATTTTACAATCTTGCTTTATTAATTGATGTGGTGATTTTATATTTTCAACATTTTAGCATCAAGGGTATTCCATATATACATACATAAGTGCTCGAAATCAGTGAGAAACAAATGAAAAACCTAGTGTGTTTGTATAGAATGTACATAATGGTGGTTTATAAGTATGTTGTATGTCTCAGCACTGGAGATAAATATGCCCAAGGCAATTGGGGCTTTCTGGACCAGATTGCAGCACTGAAATGGGTGCAGCAGAACATTGAGAGTTTTGGTGGCGATCCTCAGTCAGTCACTATTGGTGGTGTATCTGCAGGGGCAATCAGTAGCTCTTTGCTGGTATGTACAATTTGAGATATCTATACATTTGCAACACCTTACATCTCTAGGGTCTCCAGCCTATGTGGACTTTTGCATGTTCTTCCGCAGCTTGTGTTGATTTCTCCCACTGTCACAAAAGAAGCAGGTGGATTAGCTACTTAAGATTGCCCCTAGACACTGGGTGGCATTTATGTTTCCATTTTTGTGAATGTTGCCTTTTCCAGACCCTTTCCCCACTTGCCAAAGGATTGTTTCACCGAGTCATATTACAGAGTGGCACAGCAACCCTGGGAACCTACTCAACAAAAAACCCCTTGGCTTTTTCCAAGGTATGTATTTATTTTATTCTGTAAATTCCTACTAAAACAAATAAAGTCTCACTTTATTAATGTAGTCTGTATGAAATAAAAATTAAATAAATGGCAGATTGATTTGCAAGTATATAAAATTTTTCTTTGGCCATAATAGTATGATAATGATGATTATCTGGTATAAAACTGTGTTTAGATGGTAGCCAATGCCACAGAGTGCGATAGCAGCTCCTCAGAGCTGCTGGTTAAGTGTTTAAAAGAAAAGACGGAAGATGACATCATTAAGGCAATCAAAAAGGTGAGGTTATATGGTCAGTATATAGTTGATGTTTAAACATGAAAAACTTGTTAAACATAAATGTCATGGTTATAATGGGCCTTTATACTTTAGTTTTAACTGATCTTTTTCTTGCGAAGAATGATCAACATTATGCATATACTCATTTAGACTTTTTAAGGCCTCTCAACTTCCTGGAAGTGATCATGACTTACTAGAGCTGGTAGCTTCTCTGTGCCAGCATAATAAGGGGTTGTTAGAGAGCACTCATTGCTCATTGGACTGACCAACAATGGTCCAAAGAGCTCAGAGCAGATCTAAGGAAGAGGATGGTAGATTTACATTTACTTCAGTAAACAGGCTGCAGGTCCACTGCAACCCTCACCAGAATAAAGATGTCATAGAAAATGAATGAATTAAAGAATAAATTAATACCATTCCTGCCTTGGGTCTGTGTGCATGGAGTTTACATGTTCTTCCTGTGCTTGGTGGGTTTCCTCCAGGTTCTCTGGTTTCCTCCCACAGTTCAAAGAGATGCAGATTAAGTTAATTGGTCTTCCAAAATTGCCCTTGGTGTGTGAATGAGTATGTGAGTGTGTGGCATTTGTGCATGTGTGCCCTGCAGTGGGTGGTCAGCCTATCGCAGGGGGTGTACTTTGCCTCGTACCAAAAGTTTCCTGGGATAGACTCCAGGTTTCCTGAGACCCTGTACAGGATAAGTACTATAGAAGATTAATGAATAAAGTTGTTGTTGTTGTTGTTGTTCTTCTTCTTCTTATTATTATTATTATTATTATTATTATTAGTAGTAGTAGTAGTATTTATTTCATTTATTTAATATGATTCATAATAATTTTAAGCCTATCATTATTATTATCATAATAATTTCAATAACTGCTTTCCTATAGCAAAATATCTTCCTTGGAGCCACAGTGGATGGGGAATTTCTGACAGATGAAGCAGATGAAATTCTGAAGAGCAAGAATTTTGAGAAAGTTCCAGTACTTTTAGGTGTGACAAACCATGAATTTGGATGGATCCTCCCTCTGGTGAGTGACTAAGTAAAGAAATAAAAGTGAATACAGATAATAATAAATGTTTTTTATTTATTATTATCATTATTTTTTATTATTATTATTGTTATTATTTTTTTATTTTTTATTATTATTATCATTATTATTTATTATTATTATTGTTATTATTATTATTAATTATTATTATTATTATTATTATTATTATTATTGCAATAATAATAATAATGACAGTGTTGGCATTAATTTCTGCATGTGCCTGTTTCAGAATTTTGCTCCTGCAGGGTGGGTTAACGGAATGAACAGAGAGGCAGTGACTCTGGTGGTAAACCAGTTTTACCCACATGGGGTAATGCCCTACTCAATCTTTTTATTTAACACTGAATTTGGGCCAAAGCAGTTTATTAGAAAATGTCTCCCTCTGCTGGACTGGTCTGATAACTCTAAATGTCATGAATATCTAATACCACTGTTATACTTTAATATCTAAATAATCTCTACACCTACTTTTACTTTACTTAACTACCCATTGTGCACAATATTTATCTTATTAAATATATCTTCTTTAAAAATGTAGCCCCCTGGAACCAATGATTTAATAATTGATGAATACCTTAAGGATGCTCAGTCTCCAGAAGACATAAGAGATGCATTTTCCCAAGTAACAGGAGATCTTTTCATGGTCTTCCCTGTGCTAAAAGTGGCTGGTTATCATAGAGGTAAGTTTAGTTAGAAGGTTTCCCATGCCTATCTATTGATTGATCTACCTATTGATGAGGTCGGTAACATCCAGCCTGCCCCCTCTAACAGTGTTTCTTGACCTCTAACAGATGCTGGAGCAAACGTGTACATGTATGAATTTCAGCATCGGCCCAGTATTTTTAAAGATAGCAGACCCAGCTTCGTGAAGGCTGATCATGGAGATGATGTTGGCTATGTTTTTGGAGCTTGCTTTTGGAATAACCATATCAGAATAATAGGTACACATGTCCTAGACCTTTGTAGTAAAGTTAAGACCAAAATAAAAAATAATGTCTTTAAAAAAGAATCTTAAAAACACTGTATATCAATGTTATTTGAGTGATATTAAGTATGTTTTTGTAATTAGAAAGCGCTTGTGTTTGCTTGTGGTGAAGAACAATTATAATGATGATAATGAAGTACAGTATGCTAATGACTTCATAGTGATTATGATAATGATGATTCACTGTTTCATCCCCAGGCACAATAACTGAGGAAGAAAATCAACTGTGTAAAACCATGATGGGATATTGGGGCAACTTTGTTCGCACAGGGTGAGTATTAAAGAGCACACAAATTGTAGGTCAGGTCATCTAAGTAGACTGTGGTAACGATAAAAAACAGAAAAAATGTTAGCTAATGCATTTGATGCAGAGGTAGGCTGTTATTTAAAATAATATTCTTTCTATGTTCTTAGGAGGATTATATAATTTTCCATTTAAAGAAAATAATAATTGTTATGTAACATTTGTTTTAACATTAATAAAAATCTAATAGAATATTAAACATTAAAACAATTAAATACACACAGAATGTATGCCCCACGAACTAAAACATCCTAAAATTATTTAATATAATTTAGTATTTTCATTATGTATATTTTCATAAAAATTTACGAAAAAAGAACTCTGCTGTTTACTGCTGCACTTCAGACGATCTGAAGTAACCTGATTTATTTGACCCATAGCTCACCAAACGGACCTGGTCTGGTAAACTGGCCCCTCTATGACACTTCTAATAAGTATTTGCAGCTGGGATTGAAACAAACAGAGGGACAAGGACTTAAACAAGACAAGCTGCACTTCTTGACTGTGGAACTGCCTCAGAAGCTTGCTTCACTGCACAAACCCTAAGAAGTAGTTCTCTTTCCCTCATGTAATGCTTTCTGTCTTGAAAAGCACATTTTAAGTAAAATGTATTATTACTGTTATAACTACCAGCAAATCCTTGTTTTCTAATAGTTGTATTAGTATCATATTATATATTTCCGGAAGCCTGCATACAGTATGTGTTTTAGTTTTTTAGTTTTAATTATGGAACTTGTATGAGGGTGAGTCAAAATTATCCACACAACTTCTCTTGGCTGCGCCGTCTTATTTTTTCATTCAAGGCTACTTTCTTCCCAGTCTCTACAGTGCAGGTGTGAACAGGTTACATCAGTTCATTTGCAAGCAAAAATGGATGCCCCACTTTATTTTTCACGAAAGAAGCGCAGCATACAATTGTTATTTTGTGGTATGAGGGTGTCCCTGGTGCCAAAACAACTCATGGAAGATCATAAACAGAAGTGTTTGGAATATGGATTGAAAACAACCTCAATCTGCTGACTAAAAAATCGTTGAAAAGTCATCCATCAGCTAGAAAAATTGATCCTCAACAATCAACAGTGCTCATTACAGCGAGATGCTTATTGAAGAGCTAAAGCCTGACCAAAATTAAACACAAAGGACTGCTATTCAAGGGTGTTTGATCTTTCATGATGATGCACATCTGCACACTTCTTACCACACTGTTGACACGAATTTCATTTTGAGGTGCATTTTGAGCACTCCTCCTTGCTTCATTGAACTTTCATCTGTTTGATCCCCAGAAAGCAGACCAGACCTAAAGATTCATTTCTGATGAAGAAATGAAGACAGCTATGTATTTGTGACTTGCAACTCGCCCTAAAACATTTTTTAATGAAAAAGTATGAAAGCTTGTTGACATATGGACAAAGTGTCATAAAAAATTATGTATTTGTCTTTCCTAAAAGTTAATTAAAAGAAATTCTACAGCCAGAGTGCGGATCGTTTTTTACTCACCCTCATAGTTATATTCCAATATTGTCAAATTTATGACGCTGATTGATCAAATCTATGATTGTGCTGTATCAAAGGCAAGTTTCAGGTTTATATTAATGCACTGTCCTGCAATGGTTACTGTAGCAATGTCTAGTTCACAGAAACTTGTATTGTGATGCTCTACATTATCTAATTCTAATACTTAGCCGATTAAATGTATTGCTATTTAACAAAGTAAAATGTGGGATCATTGGTATGGTGAAGTTTTCTGTATGGAAACATTTATTTAACATTTATGACAGAAGACTACAGTGTTCTGTAGTCTGAACACTGAAGGTCTGTGTATCAACCTTCATTAATCAGTGTGACAAAAGACAATTATCCTGTGTACATCAGGAACTGTGGAGCTATTCTCACCACGTGCTTCACTACGTCTGGTATTTCATCAGACAGAAATTAGAACAAAGAATGAATGTAAGATTCTGCAAAAAACTGGGCAAATCTGCCATGACATGATTCTGCAAATTTATAGTAATGCTGCAATAAGGTGTTTGAGGTGTTTGAAGTGACATACACACATCAAGAACTGGGGAATATTAATGACAAAAGATCTGAAAGACCTTTAACAAACTCAGCCTGCAAAAATGTCAAAAACAAAACTCATTTTTAGTGTGTCATACGACAGACAGTCCAGGCAATCCTCAAGTGTGATGTAAACATGCACCATGTTGCTGCCAAGTTTGTCCCAAAGCTGTTGACCCAGGAGCAGAGGGAACATAGTGTCAAAGCTAAAAAATTCCGTCAGTGTGTTGTGGATGACTACCAGTAATGAAACTTGGATGTATAGGTACGACCCTGAGACAAAGCAATAATCTTCATAGTGAAAGAGCCCATCATCTCCACGGCCAAAAAAGGCGAGTGATGTCCACAGCTCCACATCAAATGCGTGCTTATCCTCTTTTTCAGCATTCGTGACATGGTGCATCGAAGATTCGTCCCCATGGTCCAGACTGTCAATAGCGAATTCTACTGCCAGGTTTAACATGCTACAAAAGATACCAGGAGGTGTGGGAATCTCGAAACTTTTTGATACTCGTACAAATAGTTTTAACTAATAAATATCATAAACACTGTTTGATTATTCAGCCATTAAAATATTATACATTTCTTGTTATTCTTCATGATAAAATATAAATTGTATATGTCTTTAACTTCAAAACAAAAATGCTTTGATTTAGCTGTTATAAATTTTTCCTTGACATTATATGTCATTATAAACAAGTTAATGAAGGACGTCTTGCTTTAATAAATTCATTAATTACCGAACAAAGTATTGACAAAATGTTCTGGTATAAGAGAAAAACAAAATACAAAAACATTGTGAATCTTATATACACTCACACGCTACCGGCAGTTTTGGGAATGCCGGTTAGCCTAATCTGCAACTCGGGGGAAACCCACCAAGCACAAGGAGAACATGCACACCCCAAGACTTGAGGCGGGCTTCACACCCTCAGCCCTGGAGGTGCACGGCGACAGTGCTAACCTCTAAGCCACCATGCCACATGAAAGTAGTTTTATGTTTTTGTGTACGGTGCAGTAATGTACTAATTATGTAACTGTGTGACATTTTCAACACGGGCTGTCCCTCAGTTTCCCCGTGGTGTTAACGAGAACAGAGAGAAATAATGAGGGAGGATGGAGGGGAAACACCGCGGTTCGTCTTCAAAAGCCGCGGTAAACAAAGCGTGCAGTGCGCAAGAGCGCCACGTGATGTCCGAGCGTCATCGGATTCCCGTCCTCCAGAGCTGTCGGACTTACTGCGCATGTGCACACCTTAACAACCGAGGCAAGCGTAGATACGCGACTGTGAAGACGAGACGCAGCTTCGGGTAAATTCTCGGGTAAGTTCGAGTTAAATACTGATGGGAAAGCTCACTGCATTGCTTACAAAACAGCACAGAATTTGCTTGCGTGTGCTTGTTGTTGCAGAGTGTGTCTTTTTTTTTTTTGCATCAGACTACAGAGTGTTGTGTGTGTGTGTGTGTGTGTGTGTGTGACAGCTGCCTCTGATCCGATCTCTGTCTCTCTCTGAACGCGACCAGGATGTTCATCACGCTGTCACTTACCTTCCCCAAGAACCGCAGCCTCGATACCTCGGAATCTGTATAACATTTCGTTAACTGTAAACGCACCGTGTGTCGTGTTTTTTTCCCGCTGTGGTTCTCACACTGCACATGAGCAGAGTGCGGTGTTTACACTGCGCACTCCGAGAGAGCTTTCATTTTACTTCTCAAGGCAATTGGGGACATACGCACATTGTTTTCTTACTGACTTTGAAATGTAGCAAAGTGGCCTGCGCATGCGCAGTTGTGTCACACCTACTATTTTTAATGACATTATTTATAGTTGATGTTTATCACATTATTGCAGAGGCTTACTTGCTTTTGAACGCTCACTCTTCAGGAGCTGACCTGAGGTGTTTTAATGAGTGGGTGGGGCGATGGGCGGAGCTTCCCCGCATTTTGGGCGGCGCTTAGCTATTTATAGAAGGAAAATAGCCCTCACTCACTTGCACCATTCACTATCCCAGGGGACTCAGGGCAGGAGGCGGGGTACACTGCGCATGGGGTGCCAGTCCATTAAATGATGCACAAACACACACTTACGTGCACACTACAGCCTACTCCACCTGTCTTTGAACTGTTGGAGGAAACCGGAGAACCAGGAGAGAACCCACAAATCATCAGAATCGAACCCTCGACCGTGGCTACAGTGCTAACCACTACGCCAATGTGCCGTCAAGCAAAACGCCATTGAATTAAAATTTTACAAAATTCAGTGCTTTATTACTGAATAGCATTGACATCTCTAACTTTAATTAGCACACCTGTATTTATTAGTTTTTTTATTTTATTTTTAAAAAGTCAGTTTATTTCATTCACTTTTTCTTTCAATATGAAGCGTTTTTATTTTTATTTTTTACTGATCGAGGATTCGAATTCAATAATGTATTTGTCAGGTGTTTTAAAAAGGCATACGTGTTGTCCGTTCCTCTGCTCTGCATTTGACTAGTCAAATCTAGTATGCAAAATCACTCACTCACTCACTCACTCACTCACTCGCTTGCGCGCTCACACAGTTTTGGTATCTGCTTTTGTCCTGGTCATAGTCACACAATGGAATACAATGGTCTCCTGGAAACTCACAGCAAGAGGTGAGAATACACTCTGTCCAGTCCAAAGCAGTGCAAAATGCACACAAACATTCACACACAATCATACCTGTGGGTATCTCTTTCAGTGTGTTTGTGTATGTAGGCCTGGCTTGCAACTATTCTTTCCAGGAAAGACTCTACCACAACACCACAAAGTAGGTGTCAATTGTGCTGTGTCTTCTTTACATGTTTTTTACATGTTTCAGCTCTACTTTGAAAAAAAAAGGTTGGTAGAAATAAAGGTTTTGACCTGGCCCAAGTGGTATTACATTGAGATTGTTGAGATTGTAATAAATATTTGCCCGGGTATCACTGAGTAGGAAAGTACACGACCTCAAAAACACCTGGCGGGGAAAACAACAACAAAAAAAACTCTTGCTCTCCACATTTTAAGAGTAATCTCCTTTTCCTGTTTGGGAATTACTTGACTAGCTTCACCATCAGAGCAGGAAGTGTTGAAGCGCATTGTTTAACGATTCTAGCCAACATACTCACTTGAAGCGAACTTCCGTCCCCAGAGTTAATCCTTTGTCGTTTATCTTAAATCATGTCCTCAGGTTGCTGCCTTGTGTGCCCAGCTGCTGTAGTGTTTAGACTTATCGTGAAGTTCTGTTCCTACAGTGGTTTCTATTTCAAGGCTGTAGTTTGATAAATAGAGAGTGAAAGATACACTGAACATGAAAGTTGGCTTCAATCTTAAAAAAATAAGAACAGACACCAGATCAAGTAAACTAACCCAGAACACACACACTAAACATTTAGATTATTATTTTTTATCTATCATTTTCTACTAATTTAAGGAATAACTAGAATGACAATATTATAGGCTACCAACATGGTGTTAACAATGATGAAGCATTAACAAACATGCTAATGGACAAAAAACAATACATCCTTATTACCTTAAGCTTACTTTGAGAATTGGTAAAAATGGTTAGAATAGAATAGAATAGAATAGAATAGAATAGAATAGATTAGAATAGAATAGAATGATTTCTATATGAGCCTGGATTATTCTGATTGATGACCTGAGTAGAACGCTGTAATTTCTTTGGACATCTTTAAAGAATCTTTGCTGTCTATTTTTATCTGACATGAAAAAGACATGTTGTTGTACAGTCAATAAAACAGATTTTTCGGCTTCATCTCCTACAATCAAGGAACAGATGTAATGGCATTAAAATGGCTTATCACAAAAAAGGAGCTTTAATTGTTAAGTTTTACAACTAACATTAGATTTATCCAGGTATTTAACACTGTTTCATTTTGGGAACACAGTTAGTAATTGATGCCCTCAAATTCAAATTCAAATTCAAATTTTATTTGTCACATACACAAACATACACAGTACGAAATGTAGTGAAATGCATTATACGACTGCCATTGACCCTAAAAGAGAGTTAAAATTTACAAATAAGAAATAAATATGAATAAAAGAAATACGATAGAAATTAAATTAAAAATTTAAATTAAACTAGGAAAAATAGAACTAAAAATAAAAATAGAAATGTGCTAGGAAAAAAAATAGAACTAAAAATAAAAATAGAAATATGATGTACAAAATAGAAATATACTGTGCAAATTGAAATATACTGTACGGTGTGTGCAAATATGCATAGAACAAAGTGTCTTAGTGCAGAGGTTATTAAAGTGTCTTTGTGCACTGGTCCAGGATGTAAACGTAAAACTGTAAAATGTAGTGTAGTTGTGAAGGTAGGTGTGCAAAGTTATTAAAGTGTCTTTGTGCAATGGTCCAGGATGTAACGTACGACATGTAGTGTATATATGAAGGAAGGTGAGCGTGTAATTGTCCATAGTGCCCTATTAGATTTTGCTGTACCCAGGCTTTTTCCATCCACCATAAGGACAACAGTTTAAATCCTTTTGGATTGCAGGAGGAAATCAGGGGACAGATGGATCAGCAATGCTGGAAAACAGGATTCTCAGATTTGATTGAATGCTTTTGACTTCTTTATTTATTTTTTTTTTTACCAATCAGCAGATTCCTTTCCTCATCCTATACAGTTACAAGCCATTAACACACATCTTTCTGTTACACGCACAAAAATCTTGAAAAGGAATTCAGCAATAACATCGCATTCATCTCACACACATACACACACACCATCCAGCATAAGAGAAATAGCAAGGAAACTCCATTTAGGCAGTTTCTCAAAATGGCACAATGTCTCAAGTATCAGACTGATAACATGTCTTTCTTTAATGGCACTCTAATGACGAGAGTGATGATTTCCTTAAGGGAAGTGAATAAGGAACATGTTGCATAACAGTGCACACGTGTATCACTATCACATAAACCTCTCTGTGGTAAGCAAAATGTTCTCTTATCGCTCAAAACCAAAGGGTTTTAAGCAACTGATGGCAGATTTATGTTACACCTAAATACATATGCCATAGGTCTTGTTTGACCTGCATTAATGCACTTCTTTAGTTTGTATGCTAAGCTTATATTTTTTTATAGATTACATTTGTGAGAGAAAAAATCTAATCTGCAATCAGCATTATATAATACCAAAACCACAGCTAGTTTTTTTTTTGTTGTTGTGCTTTTATTTTAAAGCCTGCTGAACATTCTGACCTTGCTTGCTACTGAACATGCAACCAAATTACACCCCCCTCACCCTAGGCTATTTTGTCTCTGGTTCTATCCGCACCCATCTATTCTCCCTGTCTCGCTCTGCTGCTCACCCTCCATCTACCTTCAGCTTTTGATCTTTTTTGGCTTAGAAGCCACAATTTTGCACACACACAACCATTTCTACTCTCCAGCTTCTCATCTTGAGAGCCTGTGGCCATGGAGTGCACACGCAGAGGCGATGATGAACAGAGAATAGAGAGAATGTGGGATTGAGATGGAGAATTAGGGGTTACTGAAGGGTGTTTTCCGTAGATGTAGTTCAACTTTGTTTGTTTTTTTAATTATTATTATTTTTTTTTTGTTTTTAGAAAAAAGGTCCAGCGTGAGGTGTGAGGTGCCTTGTGAGCTTTTAACACTAAATAAAGCTGACACCATGATAGTGTTTTTTTTTTTCTGAGAACTTTTCTACTCTCTGCTTGTGTGTACTGTATGTGCAAGAGCCAAGTCACGCTTCTTCAGTACTGGATTACGTAACAGTTTCAGTGCCATCATCATTTGCATAGACAGTCTACGGGGTGTGCCATGAATGACTGCACTCCGAAGCTTAGCAAGAATTGATTATAGTTAAGCAGGTCTTAGGCTTTATGCATAGTTAGTAAATAGTTTGGGATCAAAATGAATAGATGGGTTGTTAATTGAGATTGTATGACACTGAAAAAATGCTGGAATCATAAGTGAGGCCATCTGGAAAAGCCTGGGACAGATGTCACTCTGCTTGAGTTCTGGCAAACGGGTAAAAAGGACAAACGGCCAAATGTCACTTGTGTTTTTTAAATAACAAAAAAATATGTTTGACCAATATGATGTAATATTTATTACTATTTAATATCGCCTGTGTGAAAGCGATGGCATACTTTTTTTCGCATGTTAATCACAGTGACGCAAGCCAATCATGAGCCTCTGTGAAATAGTTTCCCAGGTTGTCCCAGATTGCCACACATATGTTTCATAGTAAGTGTTCACAGCAGTTCTAGAGGAAATGGATGGCTTATTGACAAGAAGAATGAAGAACCTGTCCATCCTCTTATCTGTCAATACCCTGACATAATATATTTCCTTAAAAAAGATCTCATGCTCTGCCTATTCCTATGCAACAGAACTAGTGCACTTCCAGAGATTAATGTTTTTAAATATTAAATTATTTAATAAAAAAAATGGGTTTGGTCAGTTTAGGGCAAAAAAAACCCCTAGTGTCTGATTTTAAATTACGCAGACTCATGGCTTTTGCAATGGCCTTTTGAAACCCATGAGATTTCATATTAAGACATTGTACTAAGAGGCTTAGTTTGCAAACAGCGCTCAGCATTGTGTAACGTGTTAGTCACCCAGTAAAGAAGGAAAACGCATTGGAGCAGTACCTTAATGTATTTTTTTTAATGAAAACTCTGTGCAGTATGTTTGTATAACGAGCAGGCCACTCTTTCTTCTTTAGGTTAGGCTTCTGGGAGGGGGAACCAGGAAGAAGAGGTGTGTGGTGCCCTTGTATATAACTATGGAGGGGCCTGCAGTGGAAAACCTCATAGACTTTGACATACCTTCTCGCACAGAAGAACAGACAGAACAGACCGCACAGACAGCACCTTCTGCTGTTGGTCCTCCTGACCTGTTATCAGCAGAACCGCTCGCCCCAGAGTCTGTGTGTGAGCTCCCATCACCCATGGCCCCAAGACCAGCTGTGTACGGAAATGAGGAAGACGCAGAAGAGAGCGATGCCACAGAGTTTGCAGACAGTGAGAACGAGGCCACCGATTCACCTTCCCACACTTCCGACTCCCGCCGCTCGTCTTCGTCATCCAATCATAGTGGTGAGCATGCAGATGTAACCGAAAGGCGGGAATTTATGAAAGCCTACGTGGAGAAATTGTTTCATGGAAGGTAAGGCAGCGATGTTTGACGGGATGATTTTATAAACTGCATATACACGGATCAACTGTAACATTAAAATCATCTAGGTTTTGGGTTTATCTTCTGCCACCAGGGTGGCTTTTGCCCCCTGACAGGGATGTGCTGTGGTGTCTGACACCAGAACGATGGCATTCGAAGATTCTTTGAGGGTTGTGGGGTGGGACCTCCATGGGACGGATTGGGATCTAGGAAGTTTGAAGGCCAGGTTGATGGCATTGGGCTGTTTGCATGGTGGGCCCAAGCACAGGTGGCTGTGGTACACAAAGTGTTCTGGTGCCTTTCTATCATGACCAATATTGACATTTCTTCAGAAATTTAAGCCACATTGTCTTTTTTGTGGGATTTGACCAAATAGCATGGGTGAGCCCGAGGTCCCCATAATCCTTTCACCAGTTTTCTGGTGTATAGTTGGTGATCAATGTTGTTCAGTTCAACTGAACATGTTCATGTTTTGGCTGTTTGCCGTATGCATTCCAGTTAACAATATAAAGTCTTGAGTTTATTTTCATTTGAAAACTGTATACATGTAAATAATTAGATTAAATAGTTTCCTGGTTAGAACCTTTAGGAATGAAGGAATGAAGTATATAGCTATGGTTAACATGTTGCCATGTGTTTGGCAGACATTGATGTTGAAAGAAACATTATTGGAATAAGATTGACTTTAGGATTTATGTAGAGATTTGTTTAAACTAATGATAAAGCAAAAAATCGAATGTATTGATTTTAAATGAACCTTACACCACATATCCTCTTTGAAAAGCAATAAGGCCTTTGTTAAAAATATCACAAGTATTTTTTGTTAGTAACAACTGATTGATTCATTTTGCTCTCTCTCTCTCTCTCTCTCGCTCTCTCTCACTATTTCTGTCTCTGATTCAGGGAGGACTTTGACCAGGAGGAAAAAGCACGCTTCGGCGAGTTGTGCACTGGAGAAAATGGCAAGGGCAGGGAGTGGTTTGCAAAATACGTCAGTGTGCAGGTGTGTGTGGGGGAAGAAGCTCTTCATCCCGGGTCTAAAAGTTTATGCTTAATATATACACACAGTACATTAGAGCACTTGTGTTGCTCTTAACAAGTAAACTAGGTCCAACAGAGTACACACAAACATACAGTGTTGGTTATTTTAAAGCTTGCCTTGTGCATCCCAGTTAAAAGCATGTTGTTGGCCTCAGTGCAGCTGAATGATATATGATACGACCAGTAATATATGGGATCCATGAGTATAATAAGGTCCTTTGGTTTCTTGCAGCGCTGCAACTCTAAGTGTGTGAGTGAGCAGACTTTCTACCGTCTGGTGCAGTCTTTTGCAGTCGTCCTGTTTGAGTAAGTGTGCAAAAAAAAGAAAAAGAAAAAACACTCAGTAAATCTGTGCATCCTGGCTGAGATTCTGGAGACAAGCTGCTGGTTATGTGGCTCAATAAACATTTGGTAACATCACATTCTCTCCTCTCAACCTGAGTATGTAAACCACATTGTAAGTGCCAGTATTGCAGAGAGATTGCAACAACATATCATTTCCCAAGTCAGTCATTGGTATTCTGTTCTTAATTACTTAAGCCTCTCTGTTTTGGCCCTGACATGCAGTATTTATAGACGTGAACCATATAATTATTTTGAAATGCTAAGGACAATAATTAGTCCTTTTTCTCAGACAGCTTTAACAACGCTCCCAGACTCTGTATATTTCTTTGTGTAGTTCGAGAATGAACGATGTGACTGTTAGCTCTCGGTTAATCCATCCTGAATTGGAGTCTGAAGATCAAACTGAGTGGATGGTGGGTTTATTTATGCTTTATTTGGAGAAACAGTCATGCAGCTTTGTTGGCACTTTTTCCACAAGTTCATTTCCTGAAGCTGTCCTCTAGAGTCAATATTTGTATACGTACAGTATGTGCGTGGGTTAAATTTGATTTTGCATTACTACTTTGACCCTCAGCTGACATTTTTTGCCTGTTTTGTCAGATGCTACGAGATGGATGATTACAGCCCGGCCAAGCACTTAATGACCATGTGTTTCACGTACTATTACATTGGTAAGACATTGAATAAAAGCAAGTGGTCTTAAACAACCATATCTGATATTTTCATTTAATATGATTTAAAAATCTCAAATTGTTACTTTTTTTCCCCTTAGAAAAATCCAGACACTTATAAAATCCTGGTACACAAGTAGTGAATAAAATGGAGATTATGTAGAAATATTATACCTAGTATCTACGATAAATAAATAGTTTTTTCTTGACTCATTTCATAAAACAAATTTTGCGGACAATGTTAATAGCCCTTCATAAGTTACACAAAATTCATTGTTTTGGCATATCCCTTTTTTGTGTTATGTATAACTTGTTAATCCTCTGTGTCCCAGGGAAGATCCAGCTGTCACCTACAGAGCTCCTAGAGAAGCCAAGTGCAGGTTTTGACTCATACCTGCACAGCAGCAAGGTCTGGCTCTCAGGCAAGAAAGATATCGCGGAGAAAATGCTGAAAAATACTACAGCCAAACCGGATATGAACAGTTTTTTCGGAGGTCTGGAGAGCAAGCTCAGAGGCCTGTCTGCTCGAAAGAACGAGTGAGAAGCTGCACTCATGCTTAGTCATTTCCTTTATTTACTAAAACCAATAGAAATGGCTGCATATTCAAATCACTATCGATCACTTAAATGTGGCATGACTAATGCGCCTACGATGTCTGCAACTACTATAGGTGTGGTCTTTTTCAGACTTCCTCTTTTGTCCCCTGTTTTGTCCACAGAGACACAGACAGTCCAGAAGACAAGCTTAAAACCCCAGGTAAATCATTTTTTTAAATATATATATATATATATATATATATATATATATATATACTTTTTTTTAATATATATATATATGATAAGAATATTCAGAGCACCAGAAGTGAAGTCAAGAGATGAGTTTATGTCTTAAGGCTGGGCAGTTACTCGAAAATGAATTGAAACTGACATTCAGAACCTCATTGACAGGCATAATCTTTCCCATGTAAATAATATATACTTTTTAATTCTGTTAATACTTTCCCCACTGTGTATGTTCATGTACTGTCCCATGTATTACCACATGACTCCATTCCCCTCGAGTCTGGAAAAAGGAGAACATTTTTATTGGGAAAAAAAATATCTTACCATCTTTAATTGTCGAAAATGTTTACAGTACAAACTATGTGGGCGGAAATCCTTCATTAGTCATAATCAATATTAAAAAGTTCGGTTAATCATGATCTTGATTAGAGATCTTATCACCTCGCACCACTTTCATCTATGTTCAGTTCTTTGTCAACATTTTTTTCTTAGAATTCATGCCAGACATGAGATGTAAATGACATGTGTTGAGCTAAAGTCAGGCCAGCTGTATTTACAGTGCAGTTTACTTAAATACTGGACTTAAGATGGCAGTTCAGTGATCTAACACCATGTTAGTGTTTATTCTAGTTGCCCATGGTGGTGTATTGGTATCTGCTCAGAGCTGGACACATGATATTTTTGTTACCTTTGTCCACTGGCCAAGTAAAAAACTTTACTCTGCTGCCAAGTCATTTGTTTTTGTTATACAGAGATCTAATTGGGCTAAGCTGAAAAGTATTGCAGCTAGTATTATGTAATTATATAATACCAGTCAAGACTAAAGGAAATGGATGAGTGTATGATCGTTATGTTTCCACCCTTGACAAAAAAAAAAACAATTGCCCCATGTTGTAGCAATGTTCTCCATACATTTACTGCATGAGATTTTTTTTTTTTTTTGTCTGGATATGTTTAATTGTCAGCAGAGTTATCTGATGACTGTGCACTGTACTGTGAATTGGGTTAAATGGGACCCAGGATAAAAAAATAAAGAAATCACTTTTTAGTTGTTTACACATTTAGAAAGGTATCCGGTCTGTCCCCATTTTCATAAAAAAAACATTAAACAACATTAAACAAGGCAATTACATTTTTCCCCCTTTTGTGACCTCATATAACAAGAGACCCGCCTCTGGCTCAATGCGCAGCTCTGCAAGCTCTAATCAACTTTTTGCCCAGTCATTTTAGGGGCTACAGTAGATAAGGCTAGGCTAGCATGAAGCAGATAACTGATAACTTCTTCAGCTTTTAAAAAGGGGTAGATTAGTAGTTATCAGATAACCGCTAAAACCAAATGTAGCACTCTTTAATTTTTAAGAATGACTCGGTTAGCCCTTAGTGGCTAGCACTGTCAGCTAACCTAGACGGCCTTCATTTCTTAGTAGTGTTTTTTTTTTCTTTTTAACTTTTATATCATTAAAATTATTGACCGTGTCCATTAATACTTTCACAAACATTTAATTATGATTTTGTCATCAGAAAAGCAAGCAGGAGAAGCCTTAAAAAACAGCTGGAAAATGCTTGATAAGGTCCTGAACATGAATGTTTCTGGTCCCTGCGTTCTGTTGCAATACAATACAATAATGCACTTCCTCAAAGGGGTGTTTGGAGTTCATTTAAAGCTGCTGACACTGAAACATTCTGTTTGCAAAAGGAGTGAACAGAAAGAAAACCATGCAGCCAGAATGCAGGATCTGAGTTGTATTTCAACTAGAAAACTAACATACACGTTTTTGAATCCTCTAAGTCTCTGTTTAAAAGGGATTATAATATCTGATCTTTAAGATTGGCATTTCCCTATATCTTTGTGTTCCTGATTGTACAGATAGCTCTCCTTAGTATAAATCATACCACTGTCAAATGCATCTTAGTCAATATGTAAAATATGTTGTATCACAGTGAACTGCATTATGTTTAAACATAGCCTATGGCCCTATAATTGCCCATGCTACCACCACTCTGCTACATTTGTTTGTGCCAAATACCCGGACTACTGCTTTGTTCACCCTGCAGCTATAGGAAGCAAGTTCATAATGCTGTAGCTTATTCATGCAAATAAACTGACCTAGACATGCATTATATAAATAGATTTCTACAGAGTTTATGCTTCATTGGATTGTGCAAGCGAGAAAAAAAAGGTTTGCAGTGTGAAACAAAGGAACAAGACCGACAGGGTTTGATAGACAGCAGGCGTGAAAGTTACTTGTAATCTCTGTTATGTGCAAAAGCATGTGAGACAGAGAACCAAGATAACCCTAAGACAGACAACCAGTAATACTTTGGGTATAAATTTGCATTCAATGCACATGCACGCTTCTCTTTTAACCCATATCACTTTTATTTTGCATGTGCAGTGCTAATGCACGGAGCTCCACATGTGTGTTTTGGCCCATATGGACACCTTCCTGAATTTCTTGCTTGATTGGTCTGTCTTTTCATCTCGCTGCTAATAAGCAGTCTGTGACTGTAATCACGTCCTTGCTGTCACGGAGCGCTCCTAACGCCTGCATGTTCTTTCAGCACTATTCTGCTAATAATGTGTAAAAAATCTTTCATTGTTTGTCCTCTTCCACTGCAGCATGGCCACCGGTGTCCTCAGACAAGAAAAAAGAAGAGAAGATCTACTTGTATACACACCTTAAACAGCAACCAATCTGGTACGTGGTTCATTTTGAAATATGTGCTGTGTCTGATGAGTTCATTGTATTATTATTATAATATTTTTTTGATCTATAAACACTTGTGAGGTTTTGTTTCAATAGTCATTTCTACTACAAGAAAAGTTATTTCAAGTCAAATTTCTCAAATTTGATTGGTCAGAAGTAGGGGTCAGGGGTAGCTCAGTGGTTAAGGCATTGGACTACGATTTAGAAGATCCCAGGTTACCACTGTTCGGCCCTTGAGCGAGGCCCTTTATCTTCAACTGCTCTGATGTGTAATGAGATAAAAACGTAAGTCGCTCTAGAAAGGGGCGTCTGCGTAACGCTGTAATGTAAATGTTGTTTAATGTTCTTTGACAAGAGTCCCAGCTGTGAGACAAATCACACGTCTGCTCCTAACAGTTTTTCTTTAGGTAACAGTCTTCAGGATAGACGACTTTATGATTTCAAAGTTCTCAGCCACATGACTGTATATTTAATATTTTTATAAAACATACTTCAATAATAAATGTGCTGGACATTTGCTGCACTATAAAGGTAATAAAGCACTTCAGGAAGTGCTGTTAATGAAATCTCACGTTGGTGGTAGTAGTAGGTAGTATGTGTTTGTTTTGTTTGTTTTTGATCACATGATCTTCACACTGTTAATGCTGGTCTTCTCTGTTTTAAAGGCACACGTTAAGATTTTGGAATGCTGCATTTTTCGATGCTGTGCACTGTGAGAGGAACAAGAGGTCCCCCACCACGAGGTGAGAGTATCTGTGAGAAAGCAGGAAAGCAAAAAAAAAAAAAAAAAAAACATGTCTTTTGAGAGAATTTTTCTGAAACATTTGAAGGATCGTTAATTATCACGTATGCAGATCTGCACTGCTGCACCCTCTGTCACTACTTACACCTCATTCATAATAAAAAGGATTAACAGGTTGCTTTAGAACTGGAATTGCCACGGTGTGTGTGATAGCTGGGTGTGACTTCACAAACACTGCAGATCATGTGATGTTTGTGAACAATTGTTAGGGACTAAAGTCATCAGACTGCTTGGTTAAAACTTAATGAGGATTTTGGTGCCTGAGTCCGAGTGAGAAAAGTATGCGTGCGTGTGCCTGTGTGTGTGTGTGCCTGAGCGCGTGCCTGCGCGCGTGTCTGAGCGTGCGCCCGTGTGCGCGCCGTGAGCGTGCGCACGCGTGTGCATGTTGTGTGTGTGTGTGTGTGTGTGCGCGTTTTCCACATACTTGCATACAGTAAAGTCTGATTCTTACTGTACCTTGTCAGTCTGTCCCTGTAGTAGACATTTGCTGCACCAATCTGTTCAATGGCCTCTCTCTCTCTCTCTCTCTCTCTCTCTCTCTCTTCCTCTTTCTTTTTTCCGCATGCAACTTTAACTCTTTATCTCCGTGTACCTTGCTGCCTCACACAGGCGGACAGCTGAGGAGGAGAAAGACGAGAGGTCTGTCTTTCATTCTGTCTCTATACCAGACACCACTAGACAGAAAAAAAGGCCACAGAGAAATACAATCGAGAATAAGACTCAGTTAAACTGCAGCAAGAGCGAGGGAAAGTGTCAGGAAAAGGTCATAACACAGAATAAGAAATTAATATTATTTGTCACATATACTTTACAACCCAGCTGGGGTCAGGGAAGGTATTTAACATCTAGGCGTTTTATAAAGCATAACACTCAGAAAACTACAGAGTCATCATACTTTTTTTTATGAGCGTGTCGAGTGTGAGGCTGGCAGGAAGTTGTGCGCCACACTGATAACAGCGAAAAGCCAAATATGGCAACAGCAAAAAAAAAGGCACATTGTGTGCTGGTTTAGGACATAATGGTAGTTTCCAGATGATATTTTAGTTTATTTGGGTGTTTCCACAATTGAGGTGTCTCGTTATAATTTTAGAAATATATTAACAAGACTACATTGTTTTGCCTGTGTCAGTCCTCTACATTGTGCCTCAATTCTCATCGATCTTATTATTATTTCTGCATTAATATTTACCCCTGTTAAACACCTCACACATCAAACTTCATTTCCAGTCAGTCATTTGTTGCAGGTAATAACAGATCCAGATCATTCACTTACCCCTGTCACTCCCCCATGAAATATTTTAAATATTCCACTAGTCATATGTTTAACAGGAAGTTGCATCGTCTTAATTTCCTGGAAGACATTCTGTCATTTTTTTTTTTATTATAGTGAACCGTGAGATTCTTTTGATAGTGCAAGTTTTTTTTTTAAGTTGCATTTCAATACTCAATTGTGAAACCATATGCTTGCTGTAGACCTGGGTTTCCACCTTTTCCCTCAATATGGAACTAAGAACTAGGTTAGAAATATTCACACAATGAGAGTTCAAGTCAAACTGGGATTTTTGGTGCAATATCTTGGGAACGGAGGCGTAAAACTGATTAGCATTTACAGTACGGTGACGAGATTCGTAGCTGCAGTAAAACATATGAAAGGTGCAAACATTCTACAGAGTTTCGTACATCTGGAAATGACGATCCTGGCAAAGGTGGCTCGGAGCCCACTGCAGTCGTTCCTGTGAACATTCAGCAAGTGAAACACTGCAAGTGAACTTGTCTGTGGAAACTTACTCACTTACTCACTCACTCATCGTCTAGACCGCTTTATCCTGTATTCGGGGTCGCAGGGGGCCTGGAGCCTATCCCAGGAGACTTAGGGCCAGAGGCGGGGCACATCCTGGACAGGGTGCCAATCCATCACAGGGCACACACATACACACACTCACACACTCATTCATACACTACGGGCAATTTTGGGAACGCCAATTAGCCTGACCGACATGTCTTTGGACTGTGAGAGGAAACCGGAGTACCCAGAAGAAATCCACCAAGCACGAGGAGAACATGCAAACTCCATGCACACAGAGACGAGCCTGGCTGGGAATCCAACCCGGACCCTGGAGGAGCAAAGCGACCGTGCTAAACACTACGCCCTCAGTGGAAACTGTGCCCACAATTTTAATGAATACTACTTGCACATCACAGGAACTCGCAACCCCAATGTAGTCCTATAGTCCTGACCTCACTCCACATGTTTTGGGTATTAAAGGAGTTCCTGGGAGGCCAGCATTTCAGACACGAAGCGGGAAATCCTTCTACCCAGATCGAGTACTAGTGAAATGCTGGAAAAAGTGTGTTAGTGTAGGAGGGGATTGTCATAACTGTGGTCTGTTATTTTGCACAATTAAAGGTCTCGGTTTGAATTGAACTACCCCTCGAATAAATCAATTGGTAAATAAGGCAGCTTTAGCAATGTTAGTCTATGTGTTGAAGCTGTTCCATGAAACACATTGTCTGTCAAATGGTCCTTTACCAATCTCGTTTATACATTGTTTGTAAATGACGTTCTTTCATGAATGCCCCAATACCAGGTGCACCGAGGATTAAAGGAATGCTTCACCAGCTGTTTTGAGTCCTGAGGCCACAGTTTCTGGATAGTAGTGTCTGGCCTTCCATCTCTGGCCTCTGCTTTTTCTGTGTGCATTTTATGTGGATCATGCAGTCACTTGTCCTTGCATGCTTGCAGCGTACTGTGCAGGTCATCAGCATGCTGGGTGTCGTCGGGTTTTTTTTTTGTTGTTTTTTTTTTTAGACAATTTCTTCATTCTTGGTGAAGTTTTTCTCCCTCTTAACTCAATACTACTTTTAAATATAAAATTTAGTACAACAGATGATGCTGGGGTTCAGATCAGTAACTTGGGAGTATTATCACCAAATGCAGAAGTTTAGAAATTGTTGTAAATGATTTATATCATCTCCAAAACTGCTAACTAACATGCACTAACATGAATAAGAAGATATTTGGTGTGCTAGTGAATAACCAGCATCCAAGGGTTTTAATGAATTTTTGGATGGAATATTAAAGATTTTTTTTATTTATCTATTTTATCCTGGTTAACTATTAATCCAGATTCGTTCTACTCAAAGGCACTGCTAAACACTTATTAGGTCGAGTGATAAGCTCTGCTTAACTACTTGTGCATGGGGGCTAATGTCCGGCTACATTAGCATGTCATTTGTCTGGCCTTTTGCAATGTTTTCATTGCTCATGATTCTTTTAGCGATTTACACCTTGCTATGAAATTAATCATAGCAACAAATGAGTATAATGCACTAAAAGGGAAAAGTGATCTTGTCTGTGGTATACTGTACAGTGACTGGTATTTCCTCCTTTGTTGGCTTCAGTAAAATCAGTGAAACTGATGTCGAAGTTTAACCTTTGACCTCTTTCTTCAACCTCCTTAGGGAAAAGTGGTGTCATATGACCCAGGAAGAGAAAGATGACAGCACGAAAATTGAAGAAAACATCGCCTTTGGACAGCTGGGGTGAGTGATGGCATTTAATAAAGGTTTTGCATTTTTTTAGAATTTTATTTTTATTTTATTTTTTGGAAAAGACGTTTGAAGATAAAAGGTGCAAATGTTGTGTTTTTTTTTTTTTTTTGCATAAAGTTAATTAATTTCTTTTTTTTCAACCTCTACAAGTTTGTCTTACATGCATCCACTGTATGTGTGTTTACAGGACCTTCACCCATAATATGCTCGCCTTTGGATTGAGTAAGAAACTCTGCAATGATTTCCTAAAGAAGCAGGCGATTATCGGACACTTGAATGAAGGTACACATACGCACGTTATCTTGCATTTGTCTTTGTTCAAATCTGCCATCATTCCACCATCTTATTATTTGTTGAACTGATGAATATCTACCAATGATTTGGTCACTTCACGTCAATTGAGGTATGTTTATACTGTATAGAATTTTAACAGCAGACCCTTTTCACAAAGCAGCTGTTACAGAAATATGGATGTAGAATCAGGAAGACAGGTGACAGTAGTAAGAGAAAAAAAAACTCTTTTTGACAACATGAGGTAGAAATCCTGAGAAGAACCAGACTCCGGGGGACACCGAATAGCGGGGTTATAAATCATTACCCTTCTACAGCTGTATACGATAGAGTCAAACAGTACTAAGTGTGTTGAAAGGATGCTCAGAACGAGCGTGTTGTGAATAGAAGTCCTTGAACGAGAACAAGAAAGTCTTTATGCTTATAGCAGCATTTCTACAGTTAGTTGAGACGCTTGTTCTCTGAGGAAAAGGAGGAGACTTGGGCGTAAAGTAAATGTACAATAAATGTTCTCTTTTTCATTTCCCTATATCAGAACAATACAAGTTGCTGAGTGAACATATTGAACAGATGGCTGTGGAGTGAATCGCAGCTACAGACGGTTCGACCATCCTCCCCTTCTGTCCTACTGTTCGGGTACCTAATGTATACCAGCGTTCAGCTCCAGGTGAAAGATCCCGCATTCCCCCTCAATCTTCATTTGAACTGTTTTCAAAAACCCAGCAACTGAAGTGAACATATCTATGAGGTGGTAAGGACATTGCACTTCCTCCACGGCTGCTCAGTATAATTTGGAATACTTCTGCTATGCTGTAGCATCACACAACTGTTTTGTTTAAGATGCATATCAGAACCTGACAATCTCATGCAATAACCTGGTTTATATATATATATATATATATATATATATACATACACTCCCAGTGACCTATTCGACAAAGCTAATGCTGAAAGTATTTTATGGAGCTACATGAACTGTAACTGTCTACAAAGCACAATTCTGACACCAATCCCAGCCATTCCTGGATTTATTAGTCTCTTTATGTGGGACATTATGAAAAATGTATGCCGGGGCATTCAGGCTGTAATTGACACTTTTATATGACACACAGACAGTCAGACTCTCATATGCGGTCTATCAAAACTGTTACACATTGCGACAGTGTGAGGTTTGATAATGTGCACGTGAGAACATGATTGTGTGCAGAAAAGCTATGATGGTGTGCAAGAGGAAGTATAATTGCTAGTATGTGTGAGACAGCGTACACACACTGACAGTATGGAAGTAAGGTGATGTTTGTCTGTACGTATATACATGTTTTATTTTTGTCAGGAATGTGAGCCCCATATTATTCATGTACAAAACAGTATTAAGTACTCTCGGTATTATCCATGTGGTGCGCGAGCCTCCAGAGTGAACTCCAGTCTGTCCAAAGTGCCTTTAACCAATTTTTTTCCTATATGATGTGTCCTCGTTATGTTGAAATATAATCCTAGATTTACATCTTTTAGTCTCCCAACATCATTTTTAGTCAGTTTTACTTTTGTTTGTAATCTCTGTGCACTTCGAGTCTGTGTCTACTGTGCTTATCGAGATCTCATTGTGTAGTGATAGATCAGTGCAAGCTGTAGTGCTGTGTAAGGACCACATTGTTGTAGTGTTATGTACTCATGTTAAGCGTGCATGTGTATTAATGGTGAATCGTGCTCTACTGTAGTGTAGTGAGTGTAGTGTCCTGTCCAGTCAATAGAGGGCGGTCGTGTAACTCCATACATATTAGCTGCTGCTGAGCAGTGGAGGATAATAGTGTGGTGTTTCACAGAGATTTATGAAACTACTGAAGTCTCATATATATATATATATATATATATATATATATATATAGTAAATACAGAGATGTTAACACACTTATCACATGTTGCAGGTTGCACACAATGGCTGGCTCCAAAAGGGATCACTGGGTTGTAAAATTATAATTTATGTGTATATAAATAAATTGTATATGTTGTAACATGGTGCATCTACTCATTTTGTTGAAAAAAAAATTGTGCTTTGTGAATACCGTGTTTGTTTTAATGTACTGTGAATGCTTTGCTTTACTATCCAAATTTTCCCTGATGGAATGTACCTGTTAGAAAATGTCTGTTATGTTTATAATAAAAGATGTCCACCCTGATATGTAGTGGAGCTCATTACAATCTGAAACACAATCTTTTATCTAATTCCATTTTCTTTGTGTAGCACTTTGAACAACAGACACTCCCACAACGCTGTTGTACAAAAATCCAGATGTAGATCTTGATCTCTAAGAAGCAAGCCAAAGGCAACAGTGGCGAGGAAAAGCTCCCTGAGATAATGTGAGCGGAAAAAAAACTTTGCGGGGAAACGGAAACCCATCCTCATCTGTGTGGAGTTATAAATAATTACAATAATTATGTTTAAACATTTTTCACACCAAGCTGTTCCTCCATCATGGCTGATCCACGGTGGCTCACCTCACCAGATATTCCTTTATCACGCCTGTCTTTGTTTGTGTCATTTTTTTTTTATGAACATGTGTTTTCATGTGCTGGTGAGTGTGACCAGGCAGAGGCTGCTCAATGTGGGAGCGCTTAAGATTCGTTGGTTGAGGGAGCTGCCAAATGGCTGCCACGGCTGACTGAGAGAGTAAATAAACAGCAGTCACACTGGCCTGCGCTGATTGGACACACAGTCATGAGCTGTGAAGCGCCAAAGCCTGGTGTCACACAGCAAGAACTCCAGCATTGCTAATTAGTGCCAGATCTGGAGCTGAGCAAATGCTTCTTTTCTCATGTATCACCACACACTAATCACATCCTACGCTTTCACCTGGCTCACCACTTTCCTTTGCATGTTTATTCAGTGTGTGTGTGTGTGTGTGTCTGTGTTTTTTTTTCCCTAATTAGCAATTCAGTCTAGCATGTAGTGAAGTGCAACACTTCTATTTCTTGATCTATCTGAGATGAAATAAAATCTCAGTGTTTGATTTGGGAGGAGATTTCTATCAGAAAAGCATAGAATCATGAGTCATATTAAGTCATTAATAAGTGTGAGTTAGTCATATGGGTGGTCTCTGACGGGGGGCCCCACAAACACACACATGGTCCAATTTCACAATGGATATAATCACTTTATGCCAACACGACTGTTCCAAAATGTGTGCAGTTCTTGTATTTGCATAATAATCGCAACAATATGCTGTAAAATTTGTGTTTTTCGGTCTACTTCTATGTACAAAGCATCATCAAAGAGGAGAGGAAGTCTAAACTTGAGCCATCTGCTTCCTTGAAACTTAAAAAATGTTCTGCTGAAGTCCACAAAAAGCCAGACAGACTCTGACCTGGTACAAGTTGCATAAATGGCTTCTGATAGCCTTCAATCTTTTGACCTTGCCTTGACCTGTCTGCATGGATCACTGACATTTAGCACATGCAAACCCTGGATCATCGCATTATATATACTAAAATGATTCCTATATAGGCTGCTTTACAAAATGTAAGGGCGGTGCAAGAGGAACATTGATATAAACATCCAGGCTGCTCGTTAATTCAGCCTGTAATGGGAATGGATGGATAATAGACACAGTAAAATGCTCCTTAGTTCATGGGTGGTCAGCTTTTAGATAAATGTGATGCAACATAAGGGTGTCACAGTTGCCTCAAGGCCAATGACCCAGAGTGTTTGGGATCGAGCCAGGAAACAAACAGCAAACCGATTTGAAACCAAACTGAGTAGCAGCTGCACTTTGGTCAACTAATGACCTAACCATTATTAAATATGTACTAACAAAATAAATCTAATACGACTGGATTAAAAAAAAAAAAAGCAAACCTTGCTATATTCAGAATTTCAACATGCAAAGTCCGCCAAATGCTCAAATGTAAATTTTTCTTACTCCACATCCTCCAGCACAGCTAAACCACTGGGTCTGAGGAAAACCTGGTAAATTGTTAATGTAAATATTTAAAACATTGACTATATTTGGTCAAATATGCTGAATGCAAATAAAAATTCTAAGTGCTTATCAAACCGCTTTTAAAATACCTCTTTCCGCTTGCTGAGCTGATCCAAAAGACGGGCTTTCTAATCCAGCAAGTGTAAAATTCACTAAAATAACCAAATACCCTGGTTATTTGTCTAAGAATCAGTTTGGCCCATGCGACAACACTTGAACACGTGAAAACGTGAAAGTTTATTTCCAAAGAGCTCTTTGTTTTTTCGCTGTTATTTTACATTTTCATAGTGTGATCTAGGAACCATATGTGTTTGTTAATGAGATGGATATTTATTGTGCTAACCTCATGTTACAGCTTTCCAGGCATGAAATCTTAAAAGGTATGTAAACATTCAATCTGCAGTGGATTCCTGGTGACAAAAGAGCTTTTCAATATATGGTTCCACCGTTTTAAGTGATTCATCAAGGATGGGGATACCTGACTCTTTTTTTTTTTTTTTTTGAATATGTCTGAGTGGCTGGAATTGATCCTATTCCATGTGTGTGGTTGCTCTTTTATGTGCATGTGCATAAGCATGGCAATGATCTGATCCTGAAGCGAGCCATGCAAACGCAAAAATATCAGTAATTTCCACGAGAATTTTTCTTGTGGAACTGTAACGAAATTTTAAAAGTGACTTAAAGAAATGTTCTGGTATATCAAACACTGCATAATATTATTGCACTCGGGTCTGTATTTGTTTGTGTAGAGTAATTGAAATAATACAACAGATGTGAATATGATGAATGATGCCCTTCAATACTACTACATATTTGCTGTATACAGTTCTTTGTGCTGTAATATAGACTTACCAGCAACTTCATTAGGTATACCTGTTCAACCTGTTTTTTAGCGCAAATATCTAACCAGCCAGTCCTTTGGCAGTTGATCCATTTAGGCATGCAGCTATGGTCAAGATGATCTGTTGCAGTTTAGTTGATGGTGCCAGATGGGCAGGTCTTTCTGAAACTGCTTATCTTTTGGAGTTTTTACGGACAACCATCTCTAGGGTTTACAGAGAATTTTCTGATTCAATGAGATCTATTCTTTGGGTCAAAATGCCTTGTGGATGCCGAGTATTCGGACTCAAATAACAGCTCGGCACAACTGAGGTATCTGCAACCAAAGAATATCTCTGAATGCACAAGACATCAAACGTTTAGACAGATGGGTTATGGCAGCAGAAGACCAGCTTTGAATAGGAAACTAAAGCTACAACTTACATAGACTCACCAAATTTGCACAACAGAACAATGGGGAAAATTGCCTGGTCTGTCATGTCTCGATATCTGCTGGATGGTAGGGTCAGAATTTGGAATTAAAAAAATAAAAAAGTTATTGCATCCTGCCTTGTATTAACAGTTCAGGCTGATGTTAAAAGCCTAAGGGTGGGGGGATATTTTCTTGGCACACTTTGAGCCCCTTGGCTCTCTGTGTCTATCGCTTTATCGACCACAGTATAACATTTCATGTCACAAAACTAAGATCATCACAAACTGCTTTATTGAACATGACAATGAGTTCACTTTACACAAATGGCCTCCACAGTCACTCACTAACTCACTCACTCATTTATCCTGTGTATAGGGTCTCAGGGGCCCTGGTGCCTATTCCAGGAGACTTAGACAGGGTACCAATCAATTGGAAGGGCACGCATACAGTACTTTACACACTCACACGCTCATTTACACACTATGGGCAATTCGAGAATGCCAATTTTCCTAATCTGCATGTCTTTGGACTGTGGAACGAAACCGGAGTACCCAGAGGAAACCCATGCGAAGAGAACATGCGAAATTCCATGCACACAGACAGGAATTGAACCTGGACCCTGGAGGTGCAAGGCTACAAAGTCACCAGATCTCAATCCAATAAAGCACCTTTGGGATGTAATGAAACTGGAGATTTGCATCATGTATATGTAGCTGTCAAATCATCAGCAACTACATGATGCTCTTATGTAAATCTGGACTAAAATCTATAAGAAATGTTTCAAGCTCCTTTTTGAATCTGTGTCGTGAAAACTTTAGGCAAAAGGGGGTCCAACCAAGTTCTAGAAAGATGTACCTAATGAGGTGACCATTGAGTGTAGATACTTTTATAGTACTGAGAGACTAAAGTCAACCAGGAATGACAGCGTTCCCATCCACATAGCCAAAGGCTCACTAAAGAGTTTGATGAGGATGACACGGTAGGGTTTTCCTTATCACTTGGTCGCAATCCGGTAGAACATTTGTGAGAAAATTTAGACAGATGTATTAGACAACACCATCATCATCATAAAACCAGTTGAGCAAACATCCTTTAAAAAAAATTTCAAAGTTCATTGCTCTAGTATACTTCCAGAGATTTGTAGAAGCTCTGCCGACATTAAAACACATTAAAACTGCTCTGGAGGCTCGTGGTCACCCTGCAGCTTACTAAAAAGAAAAAAACAAAAAAGGAAACCATATTTTGTTTTTGTTTTTCCTTTAACTTCTCACACTTAACTTCTCTGTACTATATCCAATGATTTTTTTTTTTCACATTTTGTTCCCCTCACTTGAATAATGATGTATAAAACAGTGTGCCAGGAAGTGTAACCGGATTAGCAGTGAATGTTCCTCACAGCAATCTCATCAATCTTCATCACGGCCCAGCCCACCCGCTTTTGCACTGAGCACATATTTGGACAACTGAGTTCTGTTTATGTAGAGAGTGAAAATATATAACAAACAGCAAGATTAAACCGCTTTTGAAGGCACTGCTCTTAAAAAAAATATATATGATTTAATACTGACTCGAGCTGTGATGGCAGATCAAATGAAGATGAAGACACTTCAAACAGTTGGCCTTTTATTTCTTCCTCCTAATTTCACCCCTGATAGATTAATCAGATCTCGGTTTAAATCTAACATTAAAAAGACTTGAGTGAGTAAGAACATCCAAGTATGGCAAGAAGTGTGAAATATAAATACGATAAAGAAGTGTTTTTAAAACTATTTCGTCGAAATCTCAACTGACTGTTAACAAGTTGTTTTTCTCTCTTTTTGAAATTTTATATTGTGATTGGATTGGCACCTTATCCAGGGTGTGCCCGCCTAGTGCGTACCTCGCCTAGTTCCCAGAGTCCCCAAGGATGGGTTCCAGCCCTCCTGCAACCCTGTACTGGACAAGCTAGAGAACAACAATAATAAGTGGGAGAGAGTGAGTGACTGCTTCTTTGACTTGAATGGAATTAATCCAACCCTCAATACATCAAAAACATGTCTAGATTATTTCGGTTTTGTTGGTGGCCTTTTTACAGGAATAAAACTCTCTATTGCCGCAATAAAAAATACTTGTACATATCAAAATAATAGGCCTAATATTTAGTCAGTCATGAAGCAGAACAAAGAAAGAGCACATGCATCTTTAGTAACGGCAGGGTCATGGCGATTTACACTAAATTAGGTTATGACTTATACTGTCTATTGGGAAATAGATCCAGAAAAAAATGTATAATTAAAGGGAAGAATTTTTAATTGAAGCTGATGTAAATGCATTACCAGAATCTACAGGTCATGCTTACAGTGCTGTCATTTCTACTTCAAAATTTTGTTCAGTGTTTTTTTTTTTAGGTTTTCATGTTTAGGCCATGCTCACTTTGGTTTAAACCCAAATACAGATACAGATGTTTGGTTCCCTAAACAGATACAGAATCTGTAATCTACACTGATTACAGTTAAAGGGACCCCATGCTCTGAAGTCTTTGCTTTCACCTGTGGCTTGGCATCCATTTTCCAACCATGATGATGAGTATATGACAAAACCTACTTTGCCCTTATTGGCTTTATTGCAATCCAAATGTTACTTAAATCCTCAGGAATAAATCAAACTATTCTAATCGTCCATCAGCTGCTCTATAGCAAGCGAAAAACCTGCTTGTCTTTGACAGCTCTCCCACAGGAGCATTTGTGATTCTGACTGCAGAGAGAGAGGGAAAGTGTTCTGGTTCTCATCAAAATAAATGAGAACGAGGGGATGACGCGCTCTGAGACCTAAATGCAGAGATTTTACACTTTAAACACTTTGGAGGATCGTCTTTCTTTTCTATGTTTATTTTAATATCAAGCTGGTGAAAGAATAAACCCAAACTGAAAAATGTTATTCTTTTGAGTTTTCCCTCTAATCTGTAGCCCATAAACTCTAAGCTGTCAAGAAAAACCTTTGCTGCACGTGATATCATACTTGTGGCCACAGAAAGAGAAGATTAAGCATGGGCCAGACACTGTTTTGGTAAAACTGTTAATGGTGGCATGTAACAAACCTTCACAGTAATGTACGAAATTCATAATATTTAATAACACCTGTATTAGGATAAGGGGCTTTATGAAAAAAAAAGTTACACTTCAAATCAAATCAAATCATTCTTATTACTATTACAATATTTCGAAGGAAGCTTTTAAATATTCAGCCTTTCGAATGGTTGGTTATGAACCTTGATTTTACTTTCAAGTAGACTGCAAAAATGTTACCTAAGCGTCTGAAGAAATTTTAATTAAAGGAAATGGTATCTAACATTTCTCATTATGAGAACTTGAGAACTAACAACTATAAGACCATCAAGCTTATTTCTAGGTACATGGACACTTCACTCATTCTCTATACCGCTTATCCTGCACAAGGAGCCTTGGACCTATCTCATGGAACTTGGGGCAATATGTGAGGTACACCCTGGATAAGTTGGCGATCCAATGCAGAGCAAAAGCACAAACACTTACACACTACGGGCAATTTGGAAACACCAGTTAGCATAATCTGTTTGTCTTTGGACTGTCGGAGGAAACTGGTGTACCTGGAGAAACCCATCAAGGACTGGGAGAACATGGAAACTCCTCGCACACAAACCCGAAGGCAGGACTTGACCCTATGACTCTGGAGCTTAGAAGCCACGGTGCTGCTAACCACCATGCCTCTCTGCCACCACATGGACAAATTTTAAGCTAAAAATTGTTTTGTTCTTTTGGCTGATCATACTGCTTATTTCTAAATGTAAACATTTGGCATAAGCAAATTTTAGAACATCTAGAAATAGTTGTAATGATTTTATTATTTTTTTTAAAAAAAATTCCAATAAAGAAAGACACTTCTAAAATTTGTCTATATTTAAGATATTTATACTGATTTATTATAATCGGATGTGTTACTGCTTGGATATTGGAACAAAACTGATACCGTATTTTTGCAAAAGAATTTGTTTATTCCCAAAATAGACCAGATAAGGTGACTTTGTGCTAGAAATAGAGAAGTTGTTGGGATTTTGGTAGGCTGTCTGGTCACACCAGGACCGTTTATATCAGTACCATATTTAGCATTTTTCCACTTCTACGAATATGCAGATGTATATTACTAGCTCAAATATTATACACATGGCATGTAGCAGTATTCTTATTTTAAGCATTATTCACTAGTAAAATGTATTTTGTACCTGTATGATTTAAAAACAATATTATGTAATCGTATTTCCCCCAAATTGTACTACATTTTAGGACGAGTATTGTATCTTTACACTGCCTTTTTTCTGACAATTAAAAACTTGCATTTAATCTGTTTAGAGAAAAGTCACAATTTATGTGTGAAGTCTACATGTGGTCTTTAGACATTTTATGCCTTACTAATTTTTTTAACCTAAAGCCTTTGAATAACCTTCTGTGAATTTTCTCATATGAATAATATTTTTCATGTGATCACATGCATGCACATGTGCATTTACAATCCTTTTTCACATTTTTCCTATGATTATGTAACTAATGTTTGATCATATATCAAAAGTCTATATAATTCATCATTAATTAAATTCAAGTCCAACCATCAGAAACCCTACAGATGATATTGTATAGTGTTTGATGTCGGTATAATGTGTGCATGGATATTTGTTGTGTTACAGAAGCACAAAATGTATGATGTATTAAATGAATCGAATTAATGACACACTGACAACCTTCTGACAACCAAAAATGGGTAATTATTTATATTGGCATCTATATTTTTGGCATAAATATAGACATAAGAACTCTCAGGGTGTAAATGTTGACACTGAGTCGATATAGCGAGTGTCATTGTCATTTCATAACTGTCTTAAAAAATTCAGGATGAGAGATCAGGGATTTTTTCCTGCCTGTGTGATCTTAACAGCACATCTGTGCAGGGAGATAGATTAGAGCCGCTGCCCCTGCTCACTCCCAGCCTTCCAGCCTACGGGTGGATGTCGCTTTATTTACACGTCTGACCAAAAGAATCCTATACACAGGAAATGCTTGTGAATGTGAGTCCCCTTGCTCAAATGTGGGGAAGTTTATTTATTTCCACGAGCATTCCTGATTTGCACTGTGTAAAGCTACAGAGAGACACCATGCAGCTGAATCAGACTCATGGCTATATATAGTGGCATGGGATAAAGTGGGCACCCAGGGGGCTGGTTCTTCAATCTAAGATTAGATTTAGCCCTAAAGATAAATCTAGACAAGGAATTCTCTATGAAACAACTGTCAGCTTCTGTATTCAGTGCCAAGTGCTATGTTAGGTTAAGATTTTTTTATTATTATTTTTAACCCAATTTTTTTTTAGACCAAAGCATCCTTGCAAATAAAATTTCAACATACTTAAACACTAAACTAAAAATACTAAAGGTGGCTTGGAAAAAACTAATAATAATAATATAATTGACATAGATCTTTACTCCTTTAGATGCAATTTTACAAAAGCCCTACACTATTGCAACAACTATTATGGTTAATTCAAATTTAACATTTAGTCGGCTATAAATGCCCGTATATATCATATTAAAATGAAAAAAACTATATTGAGTATTTTTAAAATGTAGGAAAAAAATCATTACTCACAAAGATTACACATAAAGAGTTACTGTGTAAAAAATATTTTATTTATACAATGTGTTATTTATTTTATCTCGGATTTCGTTCCACAAACACTCGACTCATTTACTCTTGTTATGTTTTTCCTCAAAAATGTTCCCAACTATATGCATCCATGAGGTACTTGAGGAGCGAAGAAAAGCAACAACATGATACAATTTGTAATTTATCTTCTATTCCTTTTACAAGCACGGAAAGGAGCGTAATAAAATCAGAGCTCAAATAAACATTTACATTTAAACAGCAACATCCATGAGAGTTTGCATGGCGTGGCTCTATGGGTAATACATCACCCAAGTTAACTACTGTCAGCCTTATGTGAACCTTTGAAGTGGGCCACCCAAGTTGTCCCAAACATAATAATAATAATAATAATAATAATAATAATAATAATTCATTGTATGGCAGTTATTGAACTGAGCTATTAAAAAAAGTCCTAAAGTGGTTATTGTGTCTTATACCACAATGCTGCTGAATTCTTTATTTTGATTAGTCAGAAAGTGTTGATTAATTTTCCACAACAACATGGCTTTGATCACGGTGCCAGCTGCATTCAAACATGTTAGTGTTTCTATGTTTATATAATCTAAGGCAAATAATAAACTGATTTTTCTTTTGTTATATAACAAAGACATTAATTTAATTAACAGTTATAGAAGGAGTCAGCATGTTGTTACAATCAGTATGTTTTCTACTACGAGAAAGAATATTTTGGGTTTCTTCATAATACTGCCTCATAGCTGCATTTCCCCCCCTGTTTTCAAGAAAGAGAAAAATTGAGGCAGGTGAAGGAGTGATTGATTGTAACTGTTCTACCATAAGACCAGTGAAAGTTTAAAAGTAGGAAATGTCTTTCCTTAAAGAACTAGCCATTGTAATTTTTGTGCAATACAAAAATACTGTGTACACTTCAGAACAACAAAGGATATTTAGTTATTAGGATATAATCAACCTGGCATCTGATGAACAATGTAAGAGTTAATAAACCACTGTAGATCTTGATTATAACGTATACATGTTAGTTCATTGTCTGTCTTAGAGCCAACCCGTTATGACATTTAAAAGGCAACAACAGATTGTTACCACCTCCAGTTATTAAAATAAGTCTATTGTATATACCCTATCAGAGCTTCTCTAACAGATTTCCTCAGTTGGATCAGGTGTATTTGTACATGAGGAACAGGACCATTGCCTCTGTAGTGATTTCCTGCTATTGGAAGTTAAGAACAGCTGCTCCAGATGTGAGTTTGCTGCTGTGTCTCGGTACCAATAGATCAGTCATCAGACTAAGTTCTCACCACCCTTCTCGCAGTACTGGAGTAAAGTGTCGGGCCACGCCAGTGACATGTAAGAGCACAGCGGGTAGGCTCTGGGATAGAGGTGCGGCGCGTGCGCAGACGGAAGTAGTGCTGTCGCGAGCGCGCGGTGACGCGTTTCCAAACACGCAGCCTCTGAGCCTCCGCAGCTGCACCTGCGCTGGAGCCGGTTCACCTTTTTCGCCAAGATGCTATCTATGCTAAATTCTTTCGATTTATCTGAAGTTTTCTTGCCGTCCGTTAGGTCTTTGGTGTCTCGCTTTGGGAGTTGCGAGGAGCCCAAAGTCGAAGTGACGCTGGTGCTTTTTGCAGCGGCGCTCGTCGAATTCCCAGGATGCATTTGGCGCAGGTGCGGAGAGTGCAGTTCTGGCTGATGGTCGGGTTTGTGCGGAGACGCGCTTTGCTGCTCGCTTGGGGGGCGGGGGCGCGCGCTGGTCGGGTGCGCGCCACGACACTGTTTCACCGGGTTGAGTGGCGGGAAACTCAGATGTCCTCGCGGTGATGGATGTTCTTGGTCCTTGTGCTGAATCATCATCTCCGCCAGGGGCTTTTCATTACCCAGGGTCTCGCCTTTCACCACACGCGTCCCTGCGCAAAGTTTGCTGGTGCCCAGAGCAAGAGCGGTCGGACCCCGGCTGCGTTTGTGACTCGGTTTAGCTTCGCTATGCTCCTGCAGTTTGGACTTCCGTTTCCTCCTCCTGTAATTGCCGTTCTCAAACATGTCCAGGCACTTGGGGTCTAGAGTCCAGTAGCTGCCCTTGCCCGGGCGCCCTTTCTCCCTGGGCACCTTGATGAAGCAGTCGTTCAGCGACAGGTTGTGCCGGATGGAGTTCTGCCAGCCCTGCTTGTTGTCGTGGTAAAACGGAAAGCGGTCCATAATAAACTGGTAGATGCCGCTCAGCGTGGCGCGTTTGCCCGGTGCGCTCTTGATGGCCATGGCGATGAGCGCGATGTAGCTGTACGGAGGCTTCTGTGGAGGTTCCTGCCGGGTTGAGGCGAGTCCCAGAGCCGGGATCATGCCTCCCACGTCTCCACCATACAGATAAATCAGGGACGAGTTGGTGAGGCTGAGAGCCGCGGGTCCCTGCGCTGCCCGTCCCGTGTACAAGTTCATGTTGAAAGTCTCGATAAACGCGCAGCGGTTCAGAAACTCCTCGAGCCGCGGTCCATAGAGAGATCCCCGAGAGTCAGGCAGTCTGGCTCTCCTGCACTTTGTTGCACATTTGCTGCTTTATGTTGACTTATGCTGGAAAATAAATTGTCTATGATAAACACTCGTTGTGTTTCTTTCAGCCCACCCACATTAATTAAAATTTCATTGCCCCAAAAGCCCCACAAGTCTCTCTGCCGTCTCTCTCTCTCTCTTCCCTCGTGTCCCTGACCCACCAGCCAATGGTGAGCTCGGTTTATTCCCTCATTTGTTTATAGAATTAGTCTGTTGATAAGTCTGCCCACCCAAGTCGAATCAAGCTGTGTTTATTTGGAAAAAATTTCCGGGCACCCAATACATAAACGCACTGATCTGATGTTTGAAAGATCACGTCCACCCTACGACTCTGAACGAGAGAGAGAAAGAGAGAGAACAAGCAAACAGCACAGAGCGCTCGCTCCAGGTTTTTCTGGGCTGTTTGAAAAGAAAACAAAGCATGTAAAGGACAACAACTTAAACAATTCTTCTCTCTCTTTTTAACTTTTTATCAGATACATCCATCTTTCCTCCGTTCTCGCCTACAGGAAGATTACAAATAACTATGGCATAATAAATGAAAGTTTTGATCACTTTTACATGAACTCTATCAGAGCATTGCATTGATTTTACCTAATCTGTTTAACCCCATATGACTAACGAGATATAGGCAAATATCTCTAGATCTTCCCTTTTCTAAAACATCAATGTCAACATCAATCATTTGAACAAACCCTTCAATTTCCATAAAAGGAGAACTTGGCAGGATGCTGAAGTAAACTATATTTTTTGTGAATGTGCACATGATGCTTTATATTATGTATTTTCCTGTTTATAGGAGCAAGGGGGATTATAACAACTTTACAAGTGCACACAGCTGGCCCATGATTACATTACGTGTTTGGAGGTTTCAATGGATAAACTTAGAAGTTTTCCTGAGTTTGACTTTTCCATCACAGACAGTGATTCATAAAGTTTTAGACATGCCAGACCCAACAGCGATGTGTCTCAATGTGTGGGCATTGAGCATATTCTGGTGTTTGAAATCAATGAGTTATTTTTCTCTCTAAAGATAAATCTTGCACAATTGCGTCACATGTCTGGCACAGCTAATCCCAAACTCTCAGGGTAGAAACGCTTGTTAGGGGTATCCCAAGGAGTCCACTCTGTTAGATGAGATTAAATAACTAAATAGAGTGGGAGCATACAGTAAGTAGCATGTTTGACCCATGGGGTACATAGGGCTTTTGGCCCTTATTTTAAATAAAGAAACTATGCAATATTGAAATTTGAAAAAATTCTGGAGTGTCCTACGGAATCAACAAAGTTTCTATCTATCTATCCATCCATCTATCTATCTATCTATCTATCTATCTATCTATCTATCTATCTATCTATCTATCTATCTATCTATCTATCTGTTTGTCTGTCTGTTCTCTGCTTGCCTTTTTCCTGTCAATGCACATGCATATCAGTTTTGTATTGTTAAATAAGACTTTAGAAGAGAAACTCAGAAGCACTTTTGCACACATGTATTAACCAGCTTTAATTTCTTTTTTATTTTCATGTTTTTGCAAACATACAATATAAAGTAATTTCATGAACTTCCTGCTTGTAATGTCCACGAGATAAAATCTAAGGACAACTCAGTAATTTAAATGCACTATGGAAATTATTTATATGCTATAATTCAGGCTAACTTTATATAGTTTATCTTATAATTAACACTCTTACAAAATCTTTTTAAAGATCCTGGGGTACATGTGATTCTTATTACAGGGAATATCTAAAAAGAAAATCTTGCTTGCACCAACGTGCAATTTGGCTTTTTTTTTTTTTTTTTGCTGAATTCGTTGTTAAATTGTGCTACTATATAATTACATTTTACACAGATTGCCAGCATAATATACATTGTTTTAATTTTACATAATACATTGTTTTGATAATAATTGATGGTTGAGTATGAAAAAGTCCCTCAAAAGATTTTATATAGGCCTAGTTATTGAAACTAGATATAATATTTAATCTAAAACAATTAATTAGAACTTTTAAAAGACAAAAAAAATATTTTTTTTACATGTCCTTATTGCTATGATTAATTTTATTATTGTATATTATGTAGAGTTATGCCTCAAAGGAATTTATAGGCAAACAAGCAAATCATGTAAAATTTACTAACAATTTTTTTATGTAAAGAATTCTGTTTTGCAAGCATAATTTTTTTTTTCAATTTTATCTATAATTAGTTTTAAACCTATCTTGGGACTAAATCCTTCTCTTTGTGTTTGCATTGCAATCATCATGATTTTTTGTGGTATTTTAGGAGTTTCCTAGTATTTATATCTCCTCTACAAATTTTACAACTCTACAAATTTATACAAAACCTTATGATCCACAAGTGCTTTAATATAAGTATTTAGGCAGGAGAAAAATCTGATGTTTTGTACAAAGCAGATTGAATGGTCAAAATCACAAATTTACTTACATTTATTAAGGGACAAGGTGCCACCATGGCGTAATGGTTAGCACTGTGGTTGACGATTTGAGTCCCGCCAAGCGTCTGTGTGCATGGAGTTTGCGTGTTCTTTCTGTGCTTGGTGGGTTTTCTCAGAGTACTCCAGTTTTCTCATAAAGTGGCATTTCTGAATTGCCTGTAGTGTGTGAGAGTTTGTGCATGCTTGTGCATTCTGATAAACTGCACCCAATTTAGAGTGTACCCCTACTAGCACCCTGAGACCTTTTGGATATGCTCTAGGTCTCCCACAACCCTGTACAGGAAAAGTGGTATAGAGAATCAGTGTGTAAATAAACAGGAACCTAAAAACAGTGCAGAATCCCAAATATAAAATATCCAGTAAAATGTAATTTATTTGTTTTAAGTATGTAAATATACAGTATTAGACATGCCATTTTCACCAATTAAAGAATAGCAATTTTTAATTTGCTTCAAACTTTTGTACCCCACAAACATACATAAATGTATATATGTAGCTATGTTTGTATGTATGTGGCTCTGTATGTAAACACTTTATATATCTATGGACCTATGCATTTACAGTGCATTTTCATCTTTAATACAAATTTTGTTGTAAATGTGTATCGTGTCTGCATTATTATGTACAAAATCATTAACTATTTCCAAAAAAACCTTAAAAATTAATAAATATATGACATTACAAAACAAGGTAACAAAGTTACCAGAAAAAGTCTGGCATATTCTTCAACCTGCTCAGTAAAACGTCTTTTTTTACTAAAATTGCACAAATCTGTGTCCAACACTACTGGTTGTTTTTAAATAAATGGTTTTCATACCAAATATTGACTGTTTTCTTTTTTTTTTACCATAAAGTGTTCTATATAGAAGTTTCTTTTATATGGAGATTAGAGGTTACTCACGGCTTCGCCCACATGCAGATCCGCATGCAATGCTACCATTACCTGCGAATCGAGTATGCAATCAACTCACTGCCACTCCTCACACTGCTCTAATGTTTTAACAGCACTTAATTCTGCTTGTTCCTATATTCAGTGAGGAAAATCTGTGACATGCTCATAGCATGACACAAAAGTTGATGATGACCCTATTTATTGATATATTCTGTAAAAAAAGACATCAGTCCAAACTAACCTACATGACAGGTCTGTCATGTAATATGTTGCTTTCTTTGCAGGCATGCAAATATTCTTCCGTAATGGTATTTATTTATTTCAAAATTATTCCCAAAAATAGTGAATGATTTTGAACATAATGATGCAGACATGATAAACATACGTTATATGGACAAAAAGTTAATTATTGAATTTAGGTGTCCCTGCCCCTAATCCCCAGTGAAGAGCAATCTTAATGCCTCAGCATACCAGGACATCTTAGGTAATGTTATGCTTCCAACTTTGTTGCAACAGGTTGGGGATGAAATTTGTCTTCCATTTTTGCAAAAGGGGGGACCAACTCCATATTGATTTATATATATTTGGATACAGGCGGCACGGTGGTGTAGCTGTTAGCACTGTCGCCTTGCACCTCCAGGGTACGGGTTTGATTCCCGGCCAGGCTCGATTCCCATCTCTGTGTGCGTGGAGTTTGCATGTTCCCCCTGTTGCTTAGTGGGTTTCCTCCGGGTACTCCAGTTTCCTCCCACACTCCAAAGACATGTAGGTTAGGCTAATTGGCGTTCCCAAATTGTCTGTAGTGTGTGAATGAGCATGTGTGTGTGCCCTGTGATGGATTGCCACCCTGTCCATATAGACGATGAGTGAGAGTGAGTATTTGGATACAATGTCACTGCAGATTTGGCCAAATCCCTTTAGTGTATATAACAATAGTATTTATACATATAGGGTATATAACAAAAATGTGCATTAAACATAATATGATGCCTTAGACTTTTGCACAGTAATGCAGATAGATAGATAGATAGATAGATAGATAGATAGATAGATAGATAGATAGATAGATAGATTTTGCATGCGGGCGAGTATCGCTGTGTATGCTGCCATCTGGTGGACATTTTTCTTTGAAAAGAAACATGTTAAGGATAGAATTGAGTCTCCAAACGGCTAGTTAAATAATTATCCAGTGAATTATAAACTCTGCAATGAATTTCCGATAAAAGGCTTGAAACCTTCGGAGGACTAAAACTCCCCTTCCAATTTAAATCGGTCATTATGAAAAGGATAACTGCAGTCGATATATATTTTAAAGTAAATGAGTTAAGAGTTTAACGTTATTGTAAAACGTCAAAGTCAAATTTTAAGTAATTTTATTCGACAACAAGAGCAAAATCTACAGCTTATTTCCAGTCGTCACAGGACTGTTACTTTGACAACGAGAGGAAAAAAACGCGCCGCGGTGTCGGAAGTGCTGCGACTTTTCACACCGGAAGTCGAAAAATCAGCTGATCGAGGTGTTTTTAATAGAAGTTGCCGTTGGAAGTGTGAAGGGTTGGGTGTTTTTATTGTGTCGCGCGGATGATAAACACCAGCGGGAACTGAAGGATAAACGGAGGCACGAGAAGTGGGACTGAATCCTGAGAGAGCTGGAGCGGTGTGTGAGCAGTCTCTGTGTGTGTGTGTGTGTGTGTGTGTGTTTAAACTCGCTAGCTGTTGAACCTTAGTGAAGAAAGAAAACAAGGCTAGACGAGTCCCTAGAGTGTGTGTTTGTTTGTTTTTTTGTTTGTGTGTTTGTTTATGCATTGAAGCCGTTAGATATTTGAACCGAGCCTGAGGAGAAACGGCAGTTAACCTAATGAACAAGCTTCCTTCATGAGCTGAGAGAGTCGAATTAGTAACGTTACACCAGAGCGAAGACAATAACACGGGGTGTTTTTCAGTTCAGGAGGGCGACCAGGTTGCACAATCTCTGAGTGTGTGTGTGTGTGTGTGTGTGTGTGATGTTGGTAGTGCTCGAGTTCAGAGTGTCTGTGTGCATGATAAACATTTCTCCTCAACAGCTGGACTGATTGCCTTTTCACAGAATAGTCAGAGGAAAGACATCCTGTCCTGTTTAAGTTTTAAGTGTGATGTTATAGCTATTTATACCAATTTTCTTTGTAAATATGTATTTCTAAGCAAGTGTGTTTGCATTCACACGCAAGTATTTTCTTATTTCCTGTATTTATAAGTATGCAGACACTGTGGATCCGCGGATAGCAGAGTTAAAGATTAGGTTTAAACTGAAAATCGTGTTTAAAACTTTAATGTGGCCTCAGATAGAAGGGCAGGTGAGACTGACACTGGTGTGACAGCGGTTTTAGTATTGTAGTTAGTGTGTGTGTGTGTGTGTGTGTGTGTGTGAGGAGAGAGAGAGGGGGGAAAGGTCCAGCTCTGGCCCAGTCCGAGAAGCCCGTTGAAAACCCAATGCTGGATCTGGAGGTGGTTCCTGAGCGCTCTTTGGGAAATGAACAATGGGAATTCGCATTAGGTAAGATGCAAAGCTATCAGTTTTTTTTCTGTCTTAAATCAAAATTGAGAGGAATGTGAATACATTGTTGTACAACACGGTGGTGTAGTGGTTAGCACTTGTGGTCTAATACCTCCATGGTCAAGGGCTCGATTCTCGCATAGAGTTTGCATATTCTCTCCGGGTACTCCGGGTTTCCTCCCACAGCCCGAAGACGTGCAGAATTGGCGCGTCCAAACCGCCTGTAGGGTGTGCCCTGCCTTGTGCCCAAAGTTTCCTGGGATAGGCTCCAGGCCTTCCACAACCCTACATACAGAATGAGAAATATAGAAGGTGTACAGTACTGTGCAAAAGTCTTAGGCACTGTAGTATCTGTAGTATAAATTGTATTTGTATGTATGTGTGTGTTTTTTATGATATGTGTCATTATGTACAAAACCATTCACTAAAAAAGGAATAAATAAATAACATTTTTAAAAAAGAATATTTGCATGCCTGTAAAGAACGCAACACATTACATGACAGACTAGTTTTTAGATGGAAACAAATAATGATCCTAAGGGATCCTAAGTTGCATGAAAATAGAAAGGAGCAAGTGTGACAAACTTAACAGAAGACCTTATATTCTCCAGCACTCTCAGTGACACCTAACAGCTGTTTTACTTGCAAAAGTCTTGGGCACATCCCAAAACAATACCTTCAGCAAAGATGCTTTTGAAATCATTTCTGTAAAAAAGATACTCCTACATAGAGCACTAAATAGTAGTGAAATAAACACAGACAGTGTTTGGTGTAAAAACTCTTTGCTTGAAAATAATCAGTAGTGTTGAATACAGATTTGTGCAGTTTTAAAAGTACAACAGCTGTTAGGTTGTACTGAGAAGGCTGGAGAATGATTTCTTTTGGTAATTTGTCACACTTGCCCATATCTATTTTCATTCAAAACCCAGGATTCTATGCAAAAATATATCACAAAGTCCAGCTGAGACTCATATAAAGTTACACTGTGTTTAGTACTCTTTTCTTTCATCAGAACTAACCTTATGGCTAACTCGAAACAAAAGAGTTTAAATTGTACTTGATTGTACTTGATTGGGTCAGTGGAACTGCAGAAGCTTTATATGAGTCTCAGCTGCAGATATGTACAAGGGGGCCTAAAAGTGTGACTCCATAGTCAAACAAGCAAATGATGTAAAATTCACCAACAACTTTACTTAGCGAAGAACTCTGTTCTGCATACGTTAAACTAAGTCTAGTTTAATCTACAATTGGTTTTGAATCTGTCTTGTGTTATACCAAACAGTTTACATGGTCATTATCACAAATTTACTTGCATTTAAATAGAGGCCAGGTGGCACAATAGACTAGTGGTTAACACTGTGTCCTCACCTCCAGTGTCAAGGTCTTGAGTCCCGCCTCGGGTCCGGTGGGTTTCCTCCCAGTACTCTGATTTCCTCCCACAGTCCAAAGATATACAGAATTTTCCGTAGTGTGTGCGTGTCTGTGAGAAACTGGTGCCCCATTCAGGGTCCTGCCCTGCCTAGTGTCGCCAGTCCCATGAGATAGTTCCACAGAACTAAGTCAACTTGGTATCTTTCAAAGTTTTACTGTTTTAGTACAAATTTAACTAATTATTTTTGTGCCGAGCATAAAAACATATAATAACCAAGACCATTGTTGTAATTTGTTCCTCTGCACCTCAATCTTGATTTAAGACAGTCTTGGAAAAATCCGAACTATCCCTTTAAGGCTTTGTGCCAGGGTGCCAGCTGCTAGAGTTGGGACCTTGAGTGAGGGAGATACTTAACCCCCTGCTGGGTTGTGTGAATCATGCATAGACATGCAAGAAGCAAGTTCTATTGTAAAATGTACAGTGTGCACCAATATTTATTTTTGTTTACTAAAGCAGGAAGGTTTAGCTATTAATGTATTATTAATATTTTGTTTACTTTCCTTTAAACAACTTTAAAAGCAAAACATCGCTTAATAATACAGTAAGAGGATTGTTCTCAACAGATCTTTAAACAGCATGGATACATCTTTCCCATGACCAGATGACGTTTTACCCTTAACATTAATTTAAACTATAGTTCTGTTAACATTAGATTGCTAACTGGTTGTCTATGACACAGTCCTCCCTCAGGGGAAAAAAACAACAAAAAGATTTTATTTCTAGGCATGCGTAAGGATGCACATATTCTGATATCTCAAATGAAGGAAACCAACTGTATTTATAATATTGACAAGACATTATGCTGCACGCATATTATGAAACTCTGTCTAATTCTTGTGTATATTGTTTGAAAATAGTTTTTATCAAAAAAAATTCTCATTATTCTTTGTCACTTAGTGGATAAATGAAAGAGACAAATTATTATCTCATGCTAATTTTCATGTACAGAAACGGTTAGTCATTTGATCGCAAATAATTGTTTTTATTTCCAAAAGGAATGCCATTGGCCCAGGCCATCACCATCTTGCAGAAGCACTGCCGAATTATCAAGAATGTCCAGGTGCTCTACAGCGAACAAGTAAGGGTTAATAAATCATTGATAGTTTTCATTGAGAAGATGCACTAATGAAGATAAAATGACGGTACATCATGTTTCTTAAACCTCGGTCTCTTCCTAACAGATGCCACTCAGTCACGACCTCATACTCAACTTGACTCAGGATGGAATTAAACTACTGTTTGATGCCTGCAATCAGAGACTGAAGGTTGTCTGTGTGTCTTGTGTCTCTCTGTGTCTGTCTCTATGGGTGTGAGTCTGTCTGTGTGGTTCTGTGTTTGCTTTACAATTGATCGCCTAAAAATTGATTATGGACCCTGTGTAATTATTTAATAGCAAAAGGCTGCTATTTATTACAGGTAATATACATATGGTTGGGAATTTCTGTAGTGTATTCATTTATTTTTATAAATACTCTTGAGGTGATGAACAACTATTGGCAAGCATCCTCTTAATAATTTGTACCTTTACTTCCTTTTAACCTAGATAAATATATATATATTTTGCAAATATTTTTATTGAAAAAAGGAAAACAATACAGTACTTGCAGTTACAGACATATAATTTACCTTCTTCATTTTTCTAAATAAATATATTTATATATTATTGAAAAAACAACTAAACAAAAACACTTAAAAAACAAAGAACAGATGATAGCCATTTGTGTAGAATTAAGTGTAAGTGAGCGATCGGGAATCACAAATATAGCAATCAGAGAACAAGGTTGGAGAGTTACTCCAAGAACAGTTGACATAATAGCAAAATAACCTGTCCAGAAATCTTCTAGCTCAGGACATAGAAAAAACATGTGGCTAAGGCAGTGGTTCTTAAACATTTTCTGTCATTCCCCACTTAAGGGGGTGGGCGAATTTTCAAGCCCCACTTGTCAACAAAATGATAACGAAAACGGCCAAGTTTACTATTTATTAAAATATCAATTTCTAAACCAATAAGATCAAATAACGGCAAGTTCAAAACAGATAAAATACACGTGCAATTGTTATAACAGGCTTACTTCGTCACTTATCTAGAGCTTTCTTTCAAAGAAGTCGAGTGGCTTATTAACGTGACTGGGGTGTGTTGTCTCTGAGTGTCTTCCTACTTTGTTGGGTGGTTTAGGACACAAAACACACACAGGTCTCTCCTCTGCCCCCACCATCCCCACCATGAATCCAAGCGCAACATAGGCTTCATCATAGGCTTGATAGTGATGAATCACCTGCTTTTTTGTGGTCCATGTAACAAATGTATCCATTGAAGTTATTATGCTCACTACATACAGTACGCTACTGACCCGGTGTTATGCTCTAAAATGCCCCCCCTGCCACGGATTGCCTCCCCTACATAATCTCTTTCAAATAGTATATTAGAACATAAATTTATAGGTTTATGGTTTACAAATTACAAATTATAACAAACGAATTTAATTATAAAATAAGCATAAAAAATGTTGTATAGGGGAAAAATATATAAATTATACATATTTTTTCATATACAACATGTATATTTTTATATTGCTTATTTTATAATAAAAATCGTTTCCTATAATTTTTCACCACAAACAATATTTATTTAGTGTAATTTGTGATAAATAATTTGTTATTTGTACATTGACAAACCCCTACAAAATAAATATGCCATAAAATAATCATTTTTGGGGATTTGTATTAATCGTCTCGACGGCTGTCACGTGCCTAGGATTAATTATAATAGTAATAATACATTTGATAATAATAAACCTTTGAATGTATGTCCTAATATAATATTTGATAGAGATTACGTGTGTATGTGTTGGGGGAGGGGGGGATGGGTTTGGGCAATCCGTGGCAGGGGGGCACTTTAGCGCATAACACTGGTTTGTGTCCGCGGTAAAGTTAGTTTGATATTCGCATCTCCGAATTCAATAGCTGCGTAAATAAACCTGCGCAATAAGATACCCACATACATTTCCTCTCTACATTGTCTTTAAGCTACATCCGCCTTAAATTATACAAGTTTAAAAGCATAAACACCATTATTCTCTACGGCGCAACGAATGATTTAGGGATCATCGCAAAATGACGCATAGCAACAGAAAGCGTAGAACGATATTAATCTTCCCTTCTGTTCAGCGCCTGAAGGATCAAAAAGCAACTTTGTTACCACACTAGAAACTAGAAATGCCAGACTAGTACTGCCTGATAAAATATTAATGTTTAACAAAAATACAGTAACATCAGCATACACATTGGAATAAATAAAATTACATATATAATACTGAATGTTTCCTTATATATTGTTCCTCTGCAATTACCATGCCGACGTTAAACCGTTATTGTTGCACTATGGTTCCACTTTTTCTCTGATGTTATTTTAATTTACTTGTATTAATGATCCATTTCTTTGCATGTGATTGTTTAGTTTCGAGTGTCCGATGTTTATTGTCAATAAAGAAAAGCATGAATTATAATAGGTACTTTCCTATTATTTTCTACTAATTCCCTCATGTTCATTGCGCCCCACCTGTCATGTCTGTATTCCCCACTAGTGGGGCGCACCCCACACTTTGAGAACCACTGGACTAAGATGACAGGGAGAGCCATGACATTTATTACATTTGTTTTCCACATCCGTATACATTTCAGAAAGTCTAGACTTAGAGAAATGCACCCTGTGTATGACCTTAAATTGAATAAGTCCAAGACGAGCACAAGAGGTGGAAGACCGTACCCTCGCCATAGCCTGTTCCCAGGACTCCTCATGTATTTAAATTCCCATTTCCCCCACCCATGTACACTTAAGCTTAACATTTGAGTGGATACTAAGAGCCGGATAGAATCAAAGAGTTTAGAAATGGTTCCTCTATGATAAGTAATAAATGATAGCATAATTTCCCACTGCTGTTCTGGAGGTAGATAAATACATTTTAATACAGAATGGGAGATTTAGATAAATATCGCAGTTTATGTTGCAGCCACAATATGCGTCAAAATAATAGCAATATAATTTGATCAAATTGTGCACCCCTTATGTCGTTTGTGCGTGCGTGTGCGTGCGTGTGCATGCTCATTTGTGATTTGTAAACTTGCTGTTGAACCTTTTTGTCATGTTTTATGTTCTGTCCGTTCTATTTTATGTTCACATTTTGTTAATTCTTGACATTAACCTGTGTTCACTGAGCCAAGCATTATTATTTATTTACAGGTTATTGAAGTGTATGACTTGAGCAAGGTGAAGCTGAAATACTGGTAAGTAATATAAATTATTCTTGTATTCACCAGACTATTTTAGAGACCTTTACACATTGCCAGATTTGAGACCGAACTTGTTGAGATTTTAGAAAATTGGGCCTGCATCTGGATGTATGTCAGAAGAAATCCTACATGTCAAAATAATTCCAGCATGCATCAAAATGGGAAATGTAGTCACTGACTAAACACACACCAGGTTATAGCAGTTTATAAGTTATTCAAATGTAGGTTATGGCAGTTTGCAGACTTGCTCATAATTTTTTTTTTTTTTATGTAAAAGTAAGGAAGGTAGAGCAAATCTGCCGAGATGTCCGAATTCTAAAAGTGTCAGTATTTTCTACTAGAAACTATACTTCAAATGATGACATTTAGTAGAGTATGCAGCAGGTTCATAGTTTCTGTAGTTACAGGTATCTAAAGCATGTGTGTCAACAATTCATAAGATATTGAGAGGTGCAAAATCACTTCATAGATAAATAGTGCACATTTTTGACAGCATGTGAAATTTTGTCAACCCAGCAAAAAGTTTGGGAAGCCAGTTTTAGACTTCAGGTAGTCCTTGACTTAAGTTCTTGTCCAGTAGCATGTTCGTAAGTCTGATTTGTTCTTAAGTCCAAACAAATGAGGTTTATACACCTTCAACTCAAATATATACCATGTAAAGCATACCAACCCACTTGACTAAATCTGTCCCCTTTCCCCACACTGTGGCCAAAAATCATAATCACCCCTAAGGACATGAATCTCAAAATGAAAAGCTGTCTCTGCACCTTTAAATCGTGAAAGGAACCTGGATGTCATTTTGTCTTTAGAGCTTTTTTCTTTTTTTCTTTGTACAATAGACGTGAACTACTTACGTGATTGTCTGTTCGTACCTACTGAAATTCTTAACTTAAATGTTCTACCTGTATTTAAAAGATTTTTGTAATGAAAAAAAAACATGATAAAAAAAATTATAATAGTAGTAGTACTAATCAGAACAAACTATTTCATCTTTCTTATCTTACAGCGGAGTACATTTTAACTCTCAGGCAATAGCACCCACCATAGAGCAGATTGACCAGTCCTTTGGAGCTACTCATCCAGGAGGTATAGCATATCTGTCATCTCCTGCACTAGAACAATGAATGCTTTCTTTACTATGACCTGCAAGTGTACCCTGTGTTTAGGTGTTGCTTTAGAGAACTGTATGCCTTAGGCATGCAGTGACCTTTTAGAGGATCCCTTGTGGTAATTAAGTGATTCTCCGTCCCCAGTGTACAATGCTGCAGAACAGCTCTTCCATCTGAACTTCCGAGGTCTCTCATTCTCCTTCCAGTTAGACTCATGGAGCGAAGCCCCAAAATACGAGGTGAGCTGTCAGCGCACATTGTTGCATGTGCTCTTCTAGTGATGTATTGCTGCACACGAAGCTTGAAATATTTTTTATGATGCATCATAGTTCAAAATTGTATCACACCTGTCAACTGGCTGTTCTCAGGAGAACCTAGAAGCAATAAAACATAACATGACATGTAGTTAAAGGGATGTAAACAATGGCAGGATAATGTGATTTTTCTTTCCCCACCCTGAAGAAAATTATTTTTACATCATAATGTTTTTTTTTATTATTATTCTTATACCATAGCAGTTTCTCAATTTTTCCAAAATTTCTTTCATAAATGAATCATGATATGATTTTTATAACCTATTTATAGTTACATGCTCATTCTTAGAGTGATATTTTTTATCAATTACATTACAGCACCTCCAAACAGTTGTAGCCTTTTTTATACAGTGGATCCTTGGATTATGAGCATATTTTTTTCCCGATGCGGGCTCATATTTCAAGACAGTCGTAAACCAAATAGAATTTTCCCATGGAAACTTAAATTATTCATTCCACAGATTTAAAAAATAAATACATAAAAATAATTAACACAAAATATAAGGTAAAAATAAGACAAATTAACCTGCACTTTACCTTAAAAAAAAAAGTAAACATAAATCACGACAGATAAGTGTTTCCATTTGTGCACGCAGGCGCTGTGTGTTTGTGTGTGTGAAGCTAAAGTAAGGAGCGCCTCCACTCTTCCCCTTCTCATCTTACACAGTTACCCTTCTTCCACTCTTTTTACACACAGGGCACAGGGCACTGGAGGGCACACAGACACAAAAAGAGGAAATGGATCTTTAACCTTTCTAATAAGACTTTCTTTTGCTTTTCACACACGCTGTACACACACACATATACAGACACAAAATAAAATATGTTTTACGCACACAAACATGGTCACAGTGTTCTAGTAAACAGTACACAAGTGCATGGATGTTGATTATACTTGTAAGAGACACGCACTAAGACCCAGCAGGAGAGACGATTACACACAATTCTGCAGCGCAAGATAGATAAAAAACGTAGAGTCAGTTGTGATCACTTGACGTCCGCCGTCAAAACAAGAAGCGCATGCGTGATACATGATACTCTGTACTCATAAACCAAGACTTGTTAGTCAAAATGTATTAAAACTCTTTGCTCGTCTTGTGGCGCACCCTTGAAACCGCATTACTTGCAACACGAGGTTTCATTGTATATTCAAGACTTCTTTCATAAAGATCTCCTGGCAGAAACCTTAACCAAAACAGCAATTTGACATTTTTATAGTATCCCACGTTATAACACAGCTATAATGCACACAATAGTTTCCTGCTTCCTCCTTTCATTCTTAACTGTTATAAATTGTCTTAAAGGTATGTTATGTTCAAAGGCCTTTTTTTTTTTTTTTTTTTTTTTGCATTCTAAAGCCACACCTACACCTGCATGCCAATCCATTACAAGTTGTTTTACTTTGACAGCCTAACTTTGCCCATGGCTTGGCCTCCCTGCAGATTCCTCATGGGGCTACAGTGAAGAGGATGTACATTTACACTGGAAACAACCTTCAAGAAACAAAGTAAGCACTTTGTGCTTGTGTTCATGTGTGTGTGCATGCCGGTCATGGCAATCGAATCATAATCTCAGAACGAAAAAATCCTACACTAGAAAAATACAAGAAACTGTCTCTTTGAAAGTAAAATAAGGGTAACTAAGGGTGGGTCTGGAGGTACAGTAAAAACCAGTTGCCAGCTCTAAAGTACAAAAAAAATTAATTTACTAAGGGCTCTATTGTCCTGTTTCTGAGGACCCGAATATGCTCTTTTACACATACATTTTCTCAATCATTTATCACCATGGGAAAAACCAAACAGTCAAGTTGACCTGCGAACCTAATGGGTTTAAAAATACATCATAATAATTTAAAAACCCAATTAGGCAGAATCAGGGTCTTAATAATAAAGTTTTGAAGAGCTGAGTTATTTGTCCCAGACAGCTTAGCTTTGCTCATTGCTTGGTCTCGCTGCAGCTTCTCTCAGTTGAGGGAATTTAAGGTTGAATGAGAATGGTGAGGTAGATAAAATAATTAACTTCAGAATTGCTTTAAGTTTAACACTTTATCCATAAAAACAAACAGTTTGAAATGAAACCCCTAACAATCCTAACACCCAAAACCTCTAATTTCCCTATCAGGATATTCAGTCTAAAACCTGTTTGCAGCTACCAGGAACTTGAATTGGTTGTAGGTGGAATATTTAACAGTATAATACTTTGTACTCTAGAAACCTGTGGTCTAAATTCAAGATAAAAGTTTTAATATAAACCAGCTTAATCTGTACTGCATTTACTCTAACAGTGTTAAAACATTAAGCTGCTGCTCTTCTCTCCAGGAACACCTAATGTTACCCCAACGTAGGGAAGATAAATGGGCAGAAAGAATATGTTAATTCTAACAAGACGGAAACAATCTAATCAAGTGGCTCATATTTAACTTGAGAATGGATTATCACAAGGTTTACAACTCCTCTTGTTCCGATTGAAAATTCATTCCAGTCAGCCAGATCAGGTCAGACTGAGAAGTTTATGTAATGGAGTTTTGTTCTGATTGGACAAATACTTCCATTGTTAGTGGAATACTTGGGTAACACCAGTAATACAGGTAAACACAACAAAAAATTTTGGAAGGACCATATCAGTTTTTTACAAACCTTTTTTTGCCATACTTTTTTGGGATTTTTTTCATAAAATCTAAATATAGAAACTTGACACATGTGTTAATGCATTATGACATGTATGCTCAAAATTTCATTACATGCATTATATATTTAAAACATGAACAGATTTATATTATCAATTATTAGTTAGGTCATAAACTTTTTAGAAAATAATCTCTTCCTGAATACTTACTTTATGTACTTCACATACTTGTATCCTGAAGTGTAATTGGCACAAATTGTCTGGGTTATTTTCAAGCATGAAGAGAGATAAATGACTTTAAGTTCAACCCATTTGCCGGAGTGTCTATAAATGTAACGCTGTTCGGTGTGAGTGGGTCTTTCTCACAAAAGAGAAGTGTTGGATATGCTCCCTAGACATGCTGCTAATTTAATGATCAGTGCTAATGCTTTCTTTTTACAACACATTAGCTGGAGGATTGAGAGCAGGGTTTAAAATATCATTTGCTTTTAAGTGCTTAAAAGTCTTTAAAACTATTTTCTTCATTTTATCTCTACATTATACATTACAATCTATCTCCCTCTCTTGCACACTTAAAATAAATAAATAAATAAATCTCTTTCTTTCACTCTTAGGGCTCCTGGAATGCCCCTGGCCTGTTTTCTCGGTAATGTGTATGCAGAGAGTGTGGATGCTCTGAGGGATGGAACAGGACCTCTGGGTCTCAAGCTGCGCATCCTCACTGCAGGTTCGGACCGACATTAGTACCGTTCGCTGTTTTTAATTTTGATGATTACAGCTCATAAAAATTCAAACCCCAGTATCTCGAAATTCTGTGCTTTGGCCAATTAAAATCATTTTTAGTAAACCGGTTAGTGGTAGTTTTCTGTTTCACTCATCTCAAGCTCTTATAATACTGTGGTTATTTAACAGCACATCTCTGACAGTAGTGCTGGCTATAAATTAAATCACAGTGCTTGTTCCTGTATGCTTTAGCAAAAACCCATTCCCAAGGATTTATATAAGTCTAGTAATAAAAGGCTAATAAGAAACAGATTTGTAAAGCTGGTCATGTAACAAGGTAATAAAATAGCTAATTGTTTAAATGGTGATGTTTTCTGCAAGGGTATATTGATTTATGGATGAAGTCTCTGTTGACAGAATTTTGCAATAGGCAGTGAGAATTTCACTACAGGGAAAATTTCTGGATTTTCAGGAGGACATTGTACTTTCCAGTTTCGTGTTTATTTCTAGACAAAAGTAGGTTAATAAGTTTTTTTAGTTTTTTTTAAAGTTACCATATAGGTGTTGTAGTTGTACTTGCTTCACAGACATTTTACTAAATTAGCACACCTATAATTAGTTAAAAAGCAACATGTGTTGCTCAATTATTAAATAAAAACAAGAATCACTAGTAAATGTGTGGTATCACTAGAAACTGTGTGGTATACGCAGCATAGAACATGCAGTTCTTACTTGGCTTACCACTTTGTTAATTGTTTTCCCAAAATGGCACTTCCAGTATTATTCCTTACGTAATTTGAAAGAAACATATATATATATATATATATATATATATATATATATATATAGCATCTCTCATCTATGGGTTAACTGGCCAATCACAAGTAATGAGCAAGCATTGAGACTGATCATGAGTTTCTCTTTTGTGTGTGTGTGTGTGTGTGTCTGTCTGTGTGTGTGTCTGTCTGTGTGTGTGTCTGTCTGTGTGTGTGTCTGTCTGTGTGTGTGTCTGTCTGTGTGTGTGTCTGTCTGTGTGTGTGTCTGTCTGTGTGTGTGTCTGTCTGTGTGTGTGTCTGTCTGTGTGTGTGTGTGTGTGTGTGTGTGTGTGTGTGTGTGTGTGTGTGTGTGTGTGTGTGTGTCTGTCTGTGTGTGTCTGTCTGTGTGTGTCTGTCTGTGTGTGTGTCTGTCTGTCTGTCTGTCTGTCTGTGTGTGTGTGTGTGTGTGTGTGTACTTTCTCAGGCTCTGGCCCAGGAGTGTTGGCTGATGCAAAAGTGAGGGCAGTAGAGAGGAACATCTACTTTGGTGATTCGTGTCAGGATGTTCTGAGTGCTCTGGGCTCTCCGCATAAGGTTTTTTACAAGTCTGAGGACAAGGTAGTGACACCACAATAATCTCCTCATTTCTAAATTCTTGTTTAAAAGTACCTGATTGGTTTCTGCACGTCAGTTAAGGCCTGGTTATTCAACACTCCAGTAGCTGAGACCTGCCTTTTAATTGTCCAGGGATTGAATTACCTTATTACTGAAGTTTTCACCAAGCACTTAAATTAGGATATCTCAAGCACAATAAGACTTGTGGTATGCAACATACCAGGCAAAATAACAAACACATTCTATAGATATACTTACTGTCTACTAAATTTATGCACTAATTTAATAAGCCAATCATGTGGAAGTAGCACAATGCATAGAATCATCAGCACTAGGGGCTCCAGTTAATAGTCACCTTAATCAACAGACAGAGACCTTAAAAATTGGCCCAGGTCACTTTTTCCCCTTTAACTGAACTAAACTAATTTTCAGCTGTACAATTTCGGTGAGTCTCTGTCCATGATGGCTTCAGATTTAGATTCCTGTGTATGGGTGTGGTTTGGTGGTTGATTGTGTGTGGGTGGGGGTGTCTCAGTCCCCGACCTAGTGGACTAAAACGATGATGTTTTTTGCCCTCCTTTTTTTGCTTACTAAGTTTGTCTGCACAAAAGGCATGTGCTGTAAATGTAAATGCTGTAAATATCCATGTATTTGTGATGTATAAAACTCTCATGCCATCTTTCAGATGAAGATCCACTCTCCTTCTCCACACAAGCAAGTCCCGTCCAAGTGTAATGACTACTTCTTCAACTACTTCACCCTGGGAGTGGTAAGTGCCTATAGTAGGAAAGCAGCTGATTTTCTGCAGTCCAAGTCAAACAGTCAAGCAAATGTCCTGTCACAGTTGTTGCTTAAATTGCTTTTTGGTAGAAGCTTAAAAAGCTAAAAATCTGTAGTGTCAAAATTCTTATTGCAATATCTTAACAATTTATCATTTAAGAATAATACCCTTTTTTCATGTGAAATCTAAATTGGTGTGTGTGTCTGTGTACTGTATATATAGTGCACTTTTCTGTATGTTGTATTTGTACAAATAGACAGTTGTATGCAAGAACAGCATTGCCCTGACAGACTTCCTTTTTAATTCATCCTAGTCAATTAGCTTAGAATAACTATAACCAGCTAAATAGCAGTTGAACTCCACCACTGAGACATCACTACAAACCGACTTTATATGCCACTTAGCCTTCAATGGGAACTACAGCTTCAGAATGTCTGGTTGAAGACCAACTAAATACTGGGAAATTCCCCCTGGTGTCCAGAAAAACACATACACAAATACACATGCCTGGGAATTTCCCAGTGATTACGAGACAAAGGAGATAAATCCAATTTCCGTGACCTACTCCTACTTAAACTCACATGGCACAGTGATGCCTAGATTGGACTGTAGTTTTGTGAATCTTGGATAATAATTAAATTTGAACAATATAAAAAATGCAACCAACAACAATTTTCATTTTCATTTTCATATTTATACCAATAACCCTCTTCATGTTTCCCCTTCAGGACATACTATTTGACTCCACAACCCACCTGGTGAAGAAGTTTGTTCTTCACACCAATTACCCTGGCCATTACAATTTCAACATGTGAGTCTCTTATGCTCCTCTGTTTAACACTGTTTATCAGTGAATTCGGATGGAATGATCGTTTCCTCAGACAAGGAACGTTAAACAGCTAGTTTGGTTTTTGCAGAGCAGAAATTGATTGTGAATAGATTTCTGCATGTTTCCTCATGAAATATAAAATTTCTGTAGATAAACGATGCTCTACATCAGTGGTTCTCAAACTTTTTCTGTCATTCCCCACTTAAGGGGGTGGGCGAATTTTCAAGCCCCACTTGTCAACAAAATGATAACGAAAACAGCCAAGTGTACTATTTATTGAAAAATCAATTTCTAAACCAGTAAGATCAAATAACACCAAGTTCAAAACAGATAAAAAACATGTGCAATTGTTATAACAGGCTTAGTTTGTCACTTATCTAGAGCTTTCTTTCAAAAAAGTTAAGTGGCTTATTAACGTGACTGGGGAGTGTTGTCTCTAAGTGTCTTCCTACTTTGTCTCGTGCTGTCTGCTGCCAGCGGTTTAAGACACAAAACACACACAGGTCTCTCCTCTGCCCTCACCATCCCCACCATGAATCCAAGCGCAACATAGGCTTCATCATAGGCTTTTTGGTTGATTAGGCTGTTGTTGCTGAATCACCTGCTTTTTTGTGGTCCATGTAACAAATGTATCCATTGATGTTATTATGCTCACTACATACAGTACGCTACTGTGTTATGGTCTAAAATGCCCCCGACCTAGGCCACAGATTGCCCACCTAAATTCATAGGTTTATGGTTTACAAATTATAACAAATGAATTTAATTATAAAATAAGCAATATAAAAAAATGTTGTATAGGGGGAAAAATATATAAATTATATATTTTTTTCATATACCACATGTATATTTTTATATTGCTTATTTTATAATAAAAATCATTTCCTGTAATTTTTCATCACAAACAATATTTATTTAGTGTAATTTGTGATAAATAATTTCTTATTTGTACATTGACAAACCCCTGCAAAATAAATGTGCCATAAAATAATCATTTTTGGGGATTTGTATTAATCGTCTCGACGAGTGTCACGTGCCTAGGGTTAATTATAATGGTAATAATATATTTGATCATAATAAACCTTTAAATGTCCTAATATAATATTTGATAGAGATTATGTGTGTGTGGGGGGGGGGGGGGGGGGGGCAAACCGTGGCAGGGGGGCATTTTAGCGCATAACACCTGTTAGTTTGATATTCGCATCTCCGAATTCAATAGCTGGGTAAATAAACCCGCGAATAAGATACCCAGATATATTTCCTCTCCACACTGTCTTTCAGCTACATCCGCCTTAAATTATACATGTTTAGAAGCATAAACACCATTATTCTCTACGGCGCAACGAATGATTTAGGGATCATCACAAAATGCCGCACACCAACAAAAAGCGTAGAACGATATTGATCTTCCCTTCTGTTCAGCTCCTGAAGGATTAAAAAGCAACTTTGTTACCACACTGGAAACTAGAAATGCCAGACTAGTACTGCTTAAAAAAAATACAGAAACATCAGCATACACATTGGAATGAATAAAACTACATATATAATACCGAATGTTTCCTTATATATTGTTCCTCTGCAATTAACATGCCGACGTTAAACCGTTATTGTTGCACTATGGTTCCACTTTTTCTCTGATGTTATTTTAATTTACTTGTATTAATGATCCATTTCTTTGTGTGTCATTATTTAGTTTCGAGTGTCTGATAAAGAAAATAAAGATTTAATAAATCAATAAAGAAAAGCATGAATTAGAATAGGTACTTTCCTATTATTTTCCACTAATTCCCTCCCGTTCATTGCGCCCCACCTGTCATATCTGTATTCCCCACTAGTGGGGCGCGCCCCACACTTTGAGAACCACTGCTCTACATGCATAACGCTACACTAGTGGAAACTTTGTGGAACTTGTCATAATTTGTGGTACTTTTGCTACAATATTTCTTTCAATTTATACCAAGTACAAGCAAATAAAATTTCTCCCCCTTCCTGATTTCAGATACCACAGATGTGATTTTAGGATCCCACTTATCATTAAAAAAGGTAAGTGGGGGAAAATACAACTTGTTCACATTTTTTCCTGAGAGTATTGTCATGTCTTCTGCCTTGTCTTAAACATCTTTGTGTTTGTCAGATGGACTTGATGCTCAGGAGGAAGACTGTATCCTCACTACCTACCACAAGGTGACTGCACACTACGCGTGCCACTGTAGAAGAACACAAAATGAGTCTGAAGTTTTGTGATAAATTTGCAACTTTTTGTTTTGTTTTCCACATTCAGTGGGATCAGGTCCAGGAGTTGTTGGGACACCCTATGGAAAAACCAGTGGTGCTTCATAGGTGAGAGAGTCTGCACTGAATTAGGGGGAGGGGGGGTCATTGTGATTCAACTTTTTAATGTTTATTTAAAAGATGATTATTAGCCTTTGAAATAAGTGCACTAATTTTAGTTTTGCCTTTAACATAAAATTAACACTTTTTATTATGTATGCGTGCTTACTGTGAACAGAAATTTTCCGAACCTGAGTACATGAGACTGCTACTGACTTGGAGTTCAAGTCTAGGGGAGTTTTAGGGGACCTTGATGCAAAATGTATTTTTGTATTTGAGAATACTTTCATTAATTCATCAGTCAGTGGTATTTGTAGTTATTTGCTCTAAATATGTTTAATTAAGTAGTTAAGAAAAGGGTATTTTTAAGGAGAGCATTAATAATTTTGAATTATTAATATATATCTAATTACAGAAATGCCTCCACTTCTTCCTGATCATACAAGGTTACCATGTAACCTCTTTTAAAAAGCTTTATAATTAGCAGCTGGATTTTGGTACCATACTACCTAAGAACAACTTTGGTAAAATAAATAAAATTACCCCCCTAAACCTCCCGGCAGGAACCTGCAGCCCATCCAGGATATATTTTCTGAACAGGTTGAAAAAGCTACTAAATGTGAATAAACATCATATGTGACATCATATAAGACAATACCCTCCCCCACCCTGTAGCTCATCTCTGCTGTTCTTTGCTTGGGCGTGGCTCAATTCAGTTGGATATCTTGATTCCTTTGTGTGACTATTAATGAGTCGCCACATTGGCTCCCATGGCTTTTTAAAATTTTTATGATGTTTTAATTTGTACAGTATATGTTTGCGTTTGAGGTGGTAAAATGTGGTTCCTCTATAATCCTAAACTATTGGCAGGCAGCACAGCATTCTGTGTGGTATGATCGAATTATTTGCTTAGTTTGTTTAGAATTTATATATTTATTTATATATATATATATATATATATATATATATATATATATAAATGTCTTATTTAACACGTATTTAGGTGATCAGTGAGTTTTCTGTGAAAAGGCGTTATGGTAATTATTTATTTTTAGCACAGGTGATATACATTTTCTGTTTAAATCAGGTTATTGCAACACTTACACAACAACAATTTTGCAACAACATTGTTCAAGTTGTTGCAAAAAACTATGAAGGATTTTTGAGATCTAAAAAGTTTAATTTACTAAATTAGCGATGCACTTTTTTTGCAGGTCTTCATCTGCTAATAACACCAATCCCTTCGGATCGACCTTCTGCTACGGGCTGCAGAGGATGATCTTCGAGGTGTGTGAGTCTGTGTGTGAGTGTGAGAGTCTGTATGTGTATGTATGTGTGGTGTATACATGCACATATATGCAGTTACTGTATATCGGCCAATTGTGTACCAGCAGCACAATGAGTTCAATCATCAGACACAAGACGGTTCCCATATAGTTTGAACTTTTTAGAAACTGCTCATCTCTTTGCACTGTTTTTCATTTATTTCTTATGTTTGATGTGAACTAGTTAAGGGGTTAAGAGTGAACTAGTTAAGGGGTTAAGAGTGAACTAGTTAAAGGATTGCACTGCTGACACATGGATGGATTAGCATGTGTGTACTTCTTAAGCAGCAGACAAGTGTAGACTTTTATTAATTCTGTATAAGGTGCTTCGTACACACTAAAAGACGTCTCTTCTGTTAATTTCAGGTGATGCAGAATAACCACATAGCATCCGTGACCCTGTACGGAGCCCCCCGTCCTGCCAGCCTTCCACGTGCCGAGTCAAGCGCTCACTGAGATTCCCGTCCTGCCCGGTAGGGTCTACCAGCGCAGCGTGCCTTCCCTCACTGCTGCCACCACAAAAGCTTAAGAGCCGCGTTCTGGGAGTTTCTCAGTCATTGTCCTGCATCTGTCTGCCGCTCACTAGAAGGCCTGTCCTCCCTCGTTCTTTTATAGAAACACCAGACTGCATTGCTTCTTTCTCTCTCTCCTCTGTCAGTGTCAGCATAAGACACAAACACACACACACACACACACAAATAAGCATCTCACACACATTTGACAGGCTTAGAGAAGCTGTTAAGGTTTTATATTGCTAAAATCATTCTACACAAGATACAGACCTTCCTCTGGAGTGGATGTAACCCGCATTTTATCACACATCACATTCTTTAGACACACATTCTCTTCATTTCATTACAGCAGTGATGGCGCACACAGCTAACTGATAAATACAGCTCTGGGAAAAAAATAAGAGACCACTGCAAAATAATGCATGTGCATGTATTGGTGACATGAACAATTTTGTTTAATTTTTTCATGAACTGCCGACAATATTTTATCTAAATTCAACAAAACAAAATATAACTGTTATTTAGAGTGTCTATTTAAAGAAAATGACGTCACAACACATCAAAATAACCCCAGATCATGCAGTATTTGCAGTGCTTTAATAACTCAAACAAAACAAAATGCAAATGTAAACAAATTGTGTTAATGCTTTGGCTAAATAACATCTTTAGTATTAAATTAGTATTTGGTGGAATAACCTTGATTTGCAATTATAGCTTAAATGCATTTTGGCATGCTCTCCACCAGTTTTACACATTGCTGTTGGGTAACTTTATACAACTTATTTTTGCAGGAAGCTAAACAGATCAGCTTTGCTTGATGGTTTGTAACCATCCATTTTCCTCTTAATGATATTTCAGTTTTTTGGAGTAAATTGCAGTGGTCTCTTTTCTTCAGCCAGAGCTGTATGTGGCACAGTGGCAGCCACTGCATGACTAAAGTGTTGCTTTTTTTTTGTTTTGTTTTGTTTTTAAAGGTCTGTGTGTTGTACATTACTACAAGCACAAATTGGTTGCCCAGCGATGGTGTGTCAGTGCTGTGAAGGTTTCCTTGGCACATACAGACACAAGTGTATACACACAGCAAAGGTCTTTTTCCCTTTGTGATGCCGTGCGGTGCTAAATCTTCAGTTTAGCGTTCAGTCGGTTACCCATCATATTTGTGTGCTGTTTTTAAAATAAAGCATAGATTTTAACATTTGCACTAAACATGCAGCATACGTACTTGACAAGTGACTTTTTGACAACTTTCCTCTGAGGACCTTTGGAATTATTAAGTGTGTGAGGGAGAGATAATGTTCGAGTTCGAGAAGGCAGAGAAACATTGCTTTTCAAACTCTTAATTCAGCCCTCCTAATTTCCGTGTCTCACAGGCTTTCTACGTTCTACTCTCCTTTTCACCATGTTTGTGAATTTGATCTCATAAATGTTCTTTGTCATAAATCTTGATCCTTTTTTAATTTGCCAAAACATTAGCCAAAGAAGAAAGACTTTAAGAAGAAAGACAGATTACCAGAAAGTTAAAATCTTTTTTTTTTTTTTTTTTGGTAACTCCCAATGAATCATTATTATTGTTATTATTATTACCATTATATACTCTTGTATGCTTATTTAAAGGTATTGTAGTATTAGCTATCCTATCCTATGTTGCTTTGTTCTATTCTTTTGGTTTTTAGTCTATAGAGAGGTCTGGTGGTGTTTCTGTTCCAGACAGACATGAGGTTTTCCACGGCACTCTGCTGCTGTGTCCGTTTATGTACAGATCTGTAAATAGTGCATTCTTATTCATGGTCTTGTCCTTTTAAGCTCATGGTACTGTGTGGGTTCTGATCAGACTGAGTTTTTAAACCTAGGGGGTTCAGACACTGGGAGATGACGTGTGATGATCGCTGTGCTTACAGGATTTTCTTTTATCTTTGTCTAAATAAGAAGAGTCCCATATTTGTTAATGGTTCCCTTGCTAAATAAAACACACCTGAATCACCTCATCATTTCATTACCAGGTTTAGAGTTATGTTTAACAAGGGAAACCGTTACCACGCTGCAGTCTGACACTCTAGGTTCCTTTTTTTTTTTAAAAGTTAAGTCCCACCCACAATGGCAATTCCTTCTCGGTAGAAATGTGTCATGTTTTCCTTTGTATCAGGAGTGTTAGCCTCCACCGAACAAATCTTTGCAACTCCGGCTTCTGCAGCATGTGATGGCTTATTGATCGGTTTTAAAAAAGTTCTCAGTTTTACCCAACTGCTTACAGCAAGTTCCACACTAAGGAAAAAAAAAAGGAAAAGCTGGAACCTCTGTTAACGCTGTCATCCCTGAGCATGCTTGGCTTAAGTGTAAATGAAAGGATCTTAACTGCTTTTATGTATGTAAGCATGTACAGCTAAACTCCGATGGACAGTCTGTTATCGCTGTCTTGCAAAAAAAAAAAAAAAACTACATGAGTATGTACAAAATATAAAATGTCATGAAGGGCTTAGGAAGTCACAAATTAAAGTTAAAAATTCACTGGTACAGCCGTGGAAATTTTGTTTACCTGTAATGAGACATTTTTACATTCGTCGCACCAGATTTTTCCCAGCAGGTCATTCAGGCAGTTCTTCAGGACTCGCTGGTCACTCTTGCCGGTTGTGGTGTTTCAGCAGAACCAAACAAGCACTTTCATAGATTCTAGCTGGCGTTCCTATGGATAGTTTTTACATTCATACAAGGTTATTTTTTTTACATGCACAGTCTCAAGTTAAGAAATTCATCAAGAAAATACTGAAAAGTCATGCGGATTAGAAAACATTAGGAGAGAGCAGTGTGATGGGCTGACTAACTGCCCAATCTCAGGTGGACCTTTTAGTTTTTTTTAAGCCGGGAGCAAGCGAGTGCTTAATTTTCATCGACATCCTCAAACCCAATTTTGACTTTATGCTTATGTTGCGTTGGAATGATTCAGATTTTGCTCAGTGTAATGCACATGTAAATGCTATGTATTGTGGTCCGGACATGTTGTATGTTTTCATCCCACTTCCTCCTCCAAAGTGACTATTTTTTGTGACTTCAGTATATTTGGCCCATTTCTGGAAATGGGAGTCTTAATTAAACATTGTGAATCTTGATTCATTGCAATGTGGTGTTTTGTATTTCACAAGTAACACTTAGAACGTTGCTATTTATCAGTCGTATATATATTTTGTTTTCATTTGTGTTTAAAGCAATAAATCTAGCTGTGGTAAATAATTCATTGAAAGGGCCAGCTATAAGCTTAACAAGGCCTTTGAACCCATGCAAAAATGCTGTGACTAGTTTTTCTATTGTCTAGTCTACTGAAAGCATGACATTTGCAATTTTATAAAATGCATTAACTTTTGTTCATTAAACATTGTTACAGTGTGTTTAGCAAGAATAATATGTGAAGACTGGATGTAATAAATATCGGCAAAATTGTGGTGTTTTTTTTTTTATGAAAAATTAAGAAAAAAAAGTCTACATATAGTACGTACATAGTGCTTGCTCAACTTCAGTGCTCTGGCATTAACAGAATTTTCATCCTCAGACTTCAGTAACATTTAATTATAGCCAACAGACTCCAAAAAAAACAACAGATTATTCCAGCAAAGTTAACGGTAAAGGATAAAATGTTGTGAACTCTAAAACAATGCTTATTTAGTGTAACTGTGATGGTGAAGTTTGAGTATCTACAGTATTCCACATTCCTGTCATTATGATTAACCTGTCGGCTTTAATAAGTAACTTACTGTCTTTATAAAATGTTATTCATGATGTCCTCTACCTTTTGCTTTTATAGATTATCCCAGTGCCATCAGTATCCAGGGGTAAAAAATAAGTCATTTTCAAAACATTGGATGTTTAGAAATATTAGCTCTGGGCTGAAACTGTCAATTACAAACCTTTTACTTTCAAGTTTTATTCAGTCTTTCACAGCATAAACTTCTCAGTCCTTTAAAAACACTTGCATATCATAGTCAGCTTTACTCGAATCCTCAGTCTTAGTCTGTTCAGGTGTGTTCTTTATCCACTGGAAGGGTTCAGCTGTATGAATTTGATTAGTATGACAGTGTACGCTGGGATCATGTAGGAGATTCCACATAAGCCAGATCTGCGGCACATTCAGGCTGTGCACAACCATCAGCTCTCGGTAGAAACATGGGTCAAACACCTGCAGGTGCGGTGCTGCTGAAGGACGCACGATTCCGAAGGTACGGAAACCCTCGTGGCGGCTCGGCTTAAGACCGATCCTGAGCAGGCACATTCCCAGGAAGACATCGTCTATGGGAAAGAGCTCAACTTCCTTGCAGGCCAAATGCAGTCTAAGGGCAGTGTGGCCTGACATGACAAAACCTCCGCCTCCTGCGTAAGAAGGATAAATCCCCTGGCCGTATATAAATTCGGGCACATAATATTTACTGTTGCGTCTGCGAATCGGTTTCGCATGGAAGATGATGTCGCCGACAAAAAGATCCTCGTTAGCCGCTTTATCGTCAAGCATTTCCAGAACGTTCTCGATGTTTACAAAGACGTCTGAGTCACCTTTAAAAATAAACTGCACGTTCGAACAGCTTGAATTGACCCACTGGAGGAAGTGTGTTTCTTTAAGTGTCAGATTAAAGAATGTGTCTTCGAAGTCCCAGAGCAGAATATCCTTGAACATATGGCTCTCGTATGCCAACAACCTGTCCCACAAGGGAAGCGCTGTAATGTTCTGTGGCACTCCAAGAAGAAATACAGTCATGATGTTCATCCTTTTGTGGGTTACACCTTCTTTGCCCCAGGTTTGTCGCACAACCTGACGCTTGTCAAAGTCTACTGCTACTGATTTTATGGCAATCAGCAAATATGGTGCACCTTCAGGTCCTTTACATTTCTCTGGCTGGTCAATCAGCATCTTAAACTGCCGCTGGTCCTTTTTGAGAAGGTAATCCTCAAAGTCAAACTGAGGAAGAGTGGGTACAGTAGTAGTTTTGGCTGTTGTTTTTTTCTTCCCTTGTTTTTTCTTCGATTTGACTTGGTTTTTAAATTTATTCTGTTGTTTAGATTTGGTTTGTGCCTGGAGTGTAGACTCTTGATCACAGTGAAGTAAATAAGGTGTTTGAGAGGGTGGCGAGATTCCTTTTGTTGGTGCTCCAAGAAGTGCCCGAGAGCTGCTAGAGCCGTGCTCGATACGCAAAGTCCCCCAGGTTGGTTTTAAACTCTGGTGGACATACCACAGTATGCAGAGAAGTACCACCAGGATGAGGGTGCAAAGCACATCCCCCTTTATGTGGATTCTTCTCATTGTGTCAAACGCTGAACCCCAAGGGTTAACAAGCTGCTTCTTTTTGGATTGCTCAGTAAGCATGGAATCTGCAAATCTTCATCATATTGTCACATTTTCCAGTGATTCCAGTGATTTCAAATCTAACCGGACTACATCTGGAGCGACTGTTTATCATCCTGTTTATCTCCTGCTTGAGTGTGAGCTTGATTTTTTCCAACAGTTTGAGAAACTACAGTTCTTTATATGCCGAATAAAAACAGTCGGTTTTACAAGATCAACTGTTTCTTTAACACACACTCTCATGTCCCATGTCACAGAAGGTCCCTAAAAACAAAAACATGGCATGACATTAGATACACATAAATAACAATATACGAGAGTCCAGAAATATTGACGTCCTATGAAAATTAGTAATTTAAAAAACATACTTTGTACTGTATGTATACCAGAGGTGTCAAGTAACGAAGTACAAATACTTTGTTACCTTACTTAAGTAGAAATTTTGGGTATCTATACTTTACTGAAGTAATTATTTTTCAGCCGACTTTTTACTTCTACTCCTTACATTTTCACGCAATTATCTGTACTTTCTACTCCTTACATTAAAAAAAAGCCTCATTACTCCTATTTTATTTCAGCTTGTCATTCAAAAAACAAAAACAAAAAAAAAAACATCCGGATAAATCGCGCCATCCGGATGGAGCGAATTTGATTGTGGTTGTATGAGAAGTATAAACATACCATTCCGACACCCTATTGGTTGGTACGCAATCCATCGCACCTGCACATGACGTCACGTCACACTCCAGCAAGTACGTTTGAATAAAATAGCATTTTTGGTTGATAAGGTTGTGATAAGTAGACGAAGATGTCCGTGATAGAGACTTGAAGATTCGAGCGAAATGTCACAACCAAGCACCAGCGAGGAAGGTAACAGGAATTATATATATATATATATATATACACACACACACACACACATATATATATATATATATATATATATATATATATATTGTATATAAATAAATGTGTGTATGTATATATATATATATATATATATATATATATACTCAGCAAAAAAAGAAACGTCCTCTGACTTTCAACTGTTTTTACTTTCAGTAAACTTAATGTGTAAATATTTGTATGAACACTAAAAGAGTCAACACCATAAGACATAAACTAAAAATGTTTCACAATGTGTTCCTGAATGAAGGGAGGCTCAAAATCAAAAGTACCAGTCAGTATCTGGTGTGGCCACCAGCTGCTTGAAGTACTGCAGTGCATCTCCTCCTCATGGACTGCCTATTGCGGACAGTCTGAGCACTGATGGAGGGATTGTGTGTTCCTGGTGTGACTCGGGCAGTTGTTGTGGCCATCCTGTACCTGTCACGCAGGTGTGATATTCGGATGTACAGATCCTGTGCAGGTGTTGTCACACGTGGTCTTCCACTGCGAGGATGATCAGCCGTCCTTCCTGTCTCCCTGTAGCGCCGTCTTAGGCGTCTCACAGTGCGGACATGGCAATTTATTGCCCTAGCCACATCAGCAGTCCTCATGCCTCCCTGCAGCATGCCTAATGCACGTTCACGCAGATGAGCAGGGACCCTGGGCATCTTTCTTTGGGTGTTTTCACAGTCAGTGGACAAGTCTCTTAAGTGTCCTGCGTTTTTAGAACTGTGACCTTAAATGGCTACTTTCTGTAAGCTGTTAAGGTCTTAACGACCATTTCACAGGTGCATGTTAATTAATTGATTATGGTTAATTGAACATGCATGGAAAACATTGTTTAAACCCTTTACAATAAAGATCTGTAAAGTGGATTTACACATTATGGATTTACACAACATTATTGTTGAAATACACAGTCCTGTAAAAGGGACGTTTCTTGTTTTTGCTGAGTATATATATATACAGTGGTGTGAAAAACTATTTGCCCCCTTCCTGATTTCTTATTCTTTTGCATGTTTGTCACACTTAAATGTTTCTGATCATCAAACACATTTAACTATTAGTCAAAGATAACACAATTAAACACAAAATGCAGTTTTTAAATGATGGTTTTTATTATTTAGGGAGAAAAAAAATCCAAACTTACATGGCCCTGTGTGAAAAAGTAATTGCCCCCTGAACCTAATAACTGATTGGGCCACCCTTAGCAGCAATAACTGCAATCAAGTGTTTGCGATAACTTGCAACGAGTCTTTTATAGCGCTCTGGAGGAATTTTGGCCCACTCATCTTTGCAGAATTGTTGTAATTCAGCTTTATTTGAGAGTTTTCTAGCATGAACCGCCTTTTTAAGGTCATGCCACAACATCTCAATAGGATTCAGGTCAGGACTTTGACTGGGCCACTCCAAAGTCTTCATTTTGTTTTTCTTCAGCCATTCAGAGGTGGATTTGCTGGTGTGTTTTGGGTCATTGTCCTGCTGCAGCACCCAAGATCGCTTCAGCTTGAGTTGACGAACAGATGGCCGGACATTCTCCTTCAGGATTTTTTGGTAGACAGTAGAATTCATGGTTCCATCTATCACAGCAAGCCATCCAGGTCCTGAAGCAGCAAAACAACCCCAGACCATCACACTACCACCCCCATATTTTACTGTTGGTATGGTGTTCTTTTTCTGAAATGCTGTGTTACTTTTACGCCAGATGTAACGGGACACGCACCTTCCAAAAAGTTAAACTTTTGTCTCGTCGGTCCACAAGGTATTTTCCCAAAAGTCTTGGCAATCATTGAGATGTTTTTTAGCAAAATTGAGACGAGCCTTGATGTTCTTTTTGCTTAAGTGGTTTGCGCCTTGGAAATCTGCCATGCAGGCCGTTTTTGCCCAGTCTCTTTCTTTTGGTGGAGTCGTGAACACTGACCTTAATTGAGGCAAGTGAGGCCTGCAGTTCTTTAGTTGTTGTCCTGGGGTCTTTTGTGGCCTCTCGGATGAGTTGTCTCTGCGCTCTTGGGGTAATTTTGGTCGGCTGGCCACTCCTGGGAAGGTTCACCACTGTTCCATGTTTTTGCCATTTGTGGATAATGGCTCTCACTGTGGTTCGCTGGAGTCCCAAGGCTTTGGAAATGGCTTTATAACCTTTACCAGCCTGATAGATCTCAATTACTTTTGTTCTCATTTTTTTCTGAATTTCTTTGGATCTTGGCATAATGTCTAGCTTTTGAGGTGCTTTTGGTCTACTTCTCTGTGTCAGGTAGCTCCTATTTAAGTGATTTTTTGATTGAAACAGGTGTGGCAGTAATCAGGCCTGGGGGTGACTACAGAAATTGTACATTTTTAACTGTGATAAACCACAGTTAAGTTATTTTTTAACAAGGGGGGGCAATTACTTTTTCACACAGGGCCATGTAGATTTGGAGTTTTTTTTCTCCCTTAATAACATAATCTTCATTTAAAAACTGCATTTTGTGTTCAATTATGTTATCTTTGACTAATAGTTAACGGTTTTTGATGAGCAGAAACATTTAAGTGTGACAAACATGCAAAAGAATAAGAAATCAGGAAGGGGGCAAATAGTTTTTCACACCACTGTATACAGTATCCCAAATTACTATGGCCGTTAAAAAATACTAAAAAAAAAACCACCACCACATTTTTCTTTTCTTTCTTTATGAGGCGTTAGTGCAGTATATACTGTAGGCCCGTGGCACAGCCTAAGCTTTTATCCTTAATGCTTTGTCCCCCCTCACGTTACTTTTACTTTTATACTTTAAGTAGTTCTGAAACCAGTACTTCTACACTTTTACTTAAGTAAAAAGCTTGAGTTGATACTTCAACTTTTAAAAAAGTCTTTTTAAACCCTAGTACCTATAATGTCTACTTAAGTAATGAATGTGAATACTTTTGACACCACTGATGTATACTGATCAGCCATAACATTAACAATTAACTGATTATCAATTAGATACCAGTACACCAGTGGTGACAGGATCATTTACTCCCTTAGAAAAGCCAATGCTGAAGAACACCCAGTGCACCACATTCCACCACACATGCAACCAGCAGGCAAAGAGACCAAGGCTGCCGAACTGTCTGCAAACTCCTAAGATCCCAATCTGACCATCAGGCTGATCGGTGTATATACAAATATCTCTGATTATACTTATACTCTCTCTAAACAAACCATAAGATTGTGCTAATATAGATTATAACATTTCATTCATATGTAATAATAATATTATATATAAGTACAACAAAAGAAATATACTGTAGTATTCCATATTAAACTTTAATAATTTGAAATTTATTATTGAAGAACAGACCTTTGTTGACAGTGCAGAGTGAAAGAAAAAATCCCTACTTTTTGTCTGGAAAAATGTGCTAAAATAAAACTACATTGTCCGAATTTAGCAAAAAAAAAAATGGGTGGCGGAAAGGATTGACAATGGCCAAACTGTGGTAGCTAGATGACTGGGTTAGAACATCTCCAAAACATTCAGGTCTTATGAGGTGTTCTTGTCTTACAGTGATTAGTACCAGTGACAGGGTCATGAGAGCCCAAGGCTAACTTAATGTATGCAAGGAGTGAAGGCTAGTTTACTACAGTAGCACAAATTGCACAAGGTAATGCTGGCTATGATGGAAAGATGGCAGTTTGCTGTGTAGCTGCAAGTGTCCATGCTGACCCATGTCGACCGCTGGAATCGCCAATGAACAAAAGAGAACTGGACTGTGGAGCGATAAAAGAAGGTGGCCTGGGAAAGAGTTGGCACCAGGAGGCACTATGGGACAAAGGCGAGCTGGTAGGGGCAATGTGAAGCTCTGGGTGTTGTTCTTCTGGAAAACTTTGAATCCTGGCATTCATATGGATGTTAGCTTGACACCTACCTAAACGTTGTTGTAGACTAAGTACACCCCTTGATGGAAACATTATTCTATGATGACACTGTCCTTATAATGTCCCCTGGCACATTGCAAAAAACTGTAGGGGGAACATGACAAAGATTAGCATGACGTTCTGGGCAAACATGTCCGATCCAGCTGTTTTCGTGGCAGAAGAGGATCTACATAATAATATTAGTCAGGGGGTTTAAACGTTATGGAGACTTGGTGTGTATTTATCTGCATAATGGAAATATAGAGGTGTGACAGACATTAAGGAATGACATTTACTAATGATTTTAGGGTTAAAAGAAGTGTGTGCACTGAATTCTAGGTCTAGTTTAGTTTTCCATTCGTGCATGAATAAGACAGAACAGCAATTTCCTTTGAGCTGCTTTGGTTAAAGATGTCCAGATGTAAAATATTCTTCTTGCACAAAAATTTCTGTTGCCAGAGGCCAGGGTCGGGTTACAATCCTAACATGGACATCTCTGAACACAAACGCTTGTTTTTAAGTGAAAACCTTTTCTTTTCGTTTTTATCTAAATGACACATGGTACATTTCAAACTGTTGTGAAAAGTTTTGTGTAAATCTAACAGCAAACGGAAAGAAAACTTACCAAGAACTGGGGTCTCACCAAAGAAAGCCCAAGAAGGGCAGTTAATAACATGTGGTTCCGTATTAAAACGCCAGACGGGTTGAACGGAGTACACTTTTTTCGATAGAATTAAATAAAATCAAATGAACTCAACAGAGTCTTGATGCTTCTTCTCACATCGTTCTCTCACTGAAAAAGACGTTTTAAGCGCGCGACCCCTTTAAGAAGCTGAGGTGTTCACGTGACCTCCAGATGCCAGCGCAGCAAGCAGCGCGCGCTGAGTAAGAGGTAAGGAGGGCGCGCGACGGGTTACCGAGAATGAGGTTCTTTGCTGAAGATTGATATTTTTTTTAATCACAAAAGAAGAGCCTATCAAAATCACATCAAAAGAATCACAAGAAATCCAAACGTGAAACTGTCAACATACACACTCTCCAACCAGCCATTATGACCACTCGACTAATATTGAGTAGACACCCCCCCAAAAAACAGTCATGATCTGTGTGTTCTGACCCATTAACCTTTTACAGTAGCTCTTCTATTGGATCGGATTGTTTCTTTTGCCACGCAGGTCTCTGCACCCCTGTACTTGTGCCAATGCTTTTAAAAAAAATAAAATTGGATTGGAAAAATAGCTTGCCATCTAGCCTTGCAACTGCTTGTCAGCCATTTGTTCCATTATTTATGAACCACTCAATGGGTGTGTGTGTGTGTGTATAAAAATTGTTTTAACACCTTGAATTAACACTGAAAAACTTTGCTCCCATTAATAGTGTTTCATTTCAAATTGAATCTGACGGTGTACAGAGGCCAAATGCTTCAATATACATAAACTTGGCTGTAGGTCTCAGAGTTCCCAAACATCATCTGTTAATGCTACAGCTCAAATAATAAATTTTTAATACCAAAAAAATCTTAGTTTCAGTCTTCTTCCAAACATACTTTCTAGTGTAGGTCTATCTCAATGTCTAACAAATGATTATGAAGTGCATTTTGCACAGCGGGTGTTATTATTACATTATTCTTAACCTAGATAAATAAATAAATAAATAATGATTGCTTAAAATGTAGTGGCACTGCAAAGCACGTTTGGTAAAAGAGTAAAACTGTTATAACTGAAAATTATAACTGAAGAACTAAAATGAAAATGTGCAATTTCCAGCAGTAATAACACTTAAACTGGAGTATATGATCAAGAGATGTTCAATAATTTAATAAAATTCAGTTTAACTCATACAGAATAAGGAGTGCCTGTATACATAAATAAAAAAAGGTTTTCTTTATATATATATTTCACACACAAAATATTTTTAGCTGCCACTTCCACAGAACCAAACTACAGCTCTACGTACAACTGCTGCCGCAGTGAGCAAGCAGGCCTGGAGAAGATGATTTTTATCAGTATGTATTTTCCTTGATCTTAACATTAAGAGCTGCAGATTCAGGACTCTCCCTCTGTGCGGCACTGTTGTTCTGTCCCAGAGGGCTGAGTCTGTAGCTAGAGGTCCATCTTGTAGGTAATAAGGATGACCACCAAATGCTTCTTTATGAAGAAGCAGTCCCTGCACGCATGATTTTAAAAAGGGCATTTATGTTGTTGTTTTTGATGGCATCCCTGCAGGCACTGATAACCTGGTTCTTTGGCTTTCCCACTAAAAGAAAGAAAAAGGTTAAATGAAATGCCATATTTAAAGATATTCTCAGTTCAATCGAACATATTTAGTTCTAACCCTCAGAACTCCTTCCACAGATGTCAACAAACAAGCATGAACATTATAACAGACAACAATTATGTTTTTCTCTTTTAAATAATGTTGGTATGGAAACAACAGAAGGAGTGCCTCAATATGTATCTACAACGGGCGTTCCAGGTTACCTTTAATTGTGCAAAATAACAGAACACAAATATGAAAGAAAAAAACTGAATGTTGATGAGAATGACTACAGTGGGCTGCAATCTACCTCGGCAATGATAGTCATTTATGGACTTACGGCCTTCTATAAAATGTTTGCACCATTCAAAGAAATAAAGAGTCTAATCACTGTACTTAGCTTGAAGTCTTCTGTAAAAGTCAATAGATTTTACACCTTCGTTCTTCTGCTCATGTGACATCAAGTACTGGTTTGACTTGAACACCTCTCAAACACTGCTGTCAATTTGAAAAACTATATGCCGCACCATTGTAGTGCACACTAAACGTACCATCTGAATTACAATCTAAACTCAGTCAGACCTGCTGTTACGGAAAAACACCTTCAACAGCCCTGTACTGTTATACTGTACATAATAAGCTAGTCTCTTATACTTTCTGCTGTTTATATAGAAAGAAATTCACCACAAACCATTTTAAATTCTACCTACCTCTCAGTCTGCCGGCTCTCTGAATGGCTTGGTTCACAGCCTTAAGGCGAGTCAACAGAGCATTGTGGTTGTTGGAGCGGATTTTATATTCATTGATCAGGTCTCGGTTGAGGTCGTACAGCTCAATGTAGCGCTTCTTCATGTTCTTTCTGTCAGAAAGATTCATGTGCAGGACCAGAAAACAGACATAGACATGAGAGCAGACATACACTACCAGTCAGGAGTTTGGACACACCTTAGAATCCCATGTTTTTTTCTGAATTTCTATTTTTTTCCACATTGTAGACCTTTACTGAATCTATCCAGAATATGCAGTCTGCAGCTTTGATTGCTTTACGTTATGAATGCGTTATGAACGCTTTACAGAGCATAAATAGCAGTCACATCTCCTTTGAACAGTTGATATTAAGATGTGACTGCTACTTACTGTGCAGTGACATTAGTTGGTGATTTCTGAGGCTTGTAACTCTAACTAAATTTCCTCTCCTCAGCAGAGCAGACTCCTTTCTTGGGAAGGTCTTCATAAGAGTCAGTTTCATCGTGGCGCTTGATGGGTTTTGCAAATGGACTTGACAGTCAATGGCAGTCGTATAACGCATTTCACTACATTTCGTACTGTGTATGTTTGTGTATGTGACAAATAAAATTTGAATTTGACAATACTGTTTTTGCAAGAACTATTCCAGAAAGGCTAATAATATCTGACTGTTGTTGTTAATTGCCTAATGCCATATGTGTTATTTCATAGTTTTGAAATCAGTATTGTTCCAGAATGTAAAAAAATAAATAAAAACCTGTGTCCAAACTTTTGACTGGTGCTGTATTTACAATATTATTACAATGGTGAATGAGTGAGGGAAAAATGCTTACAAGTCTCCCATGAGCCTTGCATCCTCCGCTTGCACCAGCATGTTTCTGATGTGGCTGGAGTGATCTGCCATTGCTGCTGTCAGCTTCTGATGCACCGAGTGAAACTCATCCACCTAACACCACAGTAAAACATATCAGCATGGCTATTCAATATAGCATTTATTTCTTATAAAAAGAAACTTTAGGATCGTATCCAGTTGTTGAACTGGCTAGCTATTTTTTATTATGTAACTCCTTCTATGTTTCCTTAGCTATGTTTGTTTACTAATTAATCTTACAGCATGACAGCATTCAACCAATTAGCCGTTTTCAGTAAGAATCACTTAGTGTACTACTAGACAAAGTATCCTGCACAGACAACACAAGGAATTTTACTCTCTTGCACTTAAAGTCACAACACTGTTAGGGCATAATGTCTCCTCTTTTGTTATTAGGAGTCTGACAAGCAGCTAGATTTAACATTCTCAATGTTTAACAACTTAACTATAAAGAATAAAAAATATCCTTTGACCTCTGTGAGAGTGACTCGAAGCTCCTCAAAGTAGGTAGGAAAATCTGCCTCTGCCTGCAAATCTTCAATGGCCAGAAAAGTAGCTAGTGATTGCACCAGATCTCCTGCTAGGTCAATGTCATCGGTGTTTAGTGTTATCTGAAAAAGAAAAATTATATATATATATAGGATTAGTTCTCAGTCTTAGGGTTAATCCTCACATTTTCTTACTTGTACCACACTAGTTCCACATTTAAGTTACTGATTTGGTGACACACATACACACAGACACACACCTCGCCACTGGAGTGCATGCTAATAGACAGCAGTCCTTCATCACGCAGTGCTGTGAAGGTCACATTTGGGCTGTTAATGCCTTCAGGTAGCAGAAAGTTCTGATTCAGCCACATGACAATCTGAATACAGACACAGACATTGTTTTAGCAATGGCAGGCATGCACATTTAAATAATCAACAAATAATCCCAGCAAAAATGAATCCCACGCTCCTGGCAATGATGCTAGTGTTTGAATTTCACCAACGCTCCCAAGGGGGGCCACATGAGGGCGTTATTGTACCAAAAGACGATACAAAAACACTAAAAAACACCACCTAATTCTTGTTAAATTGTGTAAATAAGGACAGAATTTGTGTGGAAAAACACAGGTACTAAATCATATTCACATTTTTTTTTTCAATCCTCAGCACTAAGTAGGTATAAGTAGAACTATTTATTGTAGACTAATAAGCAAAAAAAGGAGATTACAGAACAAAGCAACACAGAGTTTGTGAGGAACAGCATATAACCAAGTCAGATATGAAAGATATACATTTTAACTTATTAAGAGTAAACTTCATACTCAATAGAAAATTACGTTACACTTTTATTTAATTGATAAACTGCTAATTAATTATAATCTCACTTAAAGGCAGAATGCCATATGGAAGCTGCCCAGTGCATTGCAGATATATATACATATACAGTGAAACCTCGGATTGCGAGTAATGCGGTTTGCGAGTGTTCCGCAAGATGGGCAAAGATTTTTAATAAATTTTGACTTGAAAAACGAAACATGTCTTGGTTTAAGAGTACAGAGTATCATGTATTATGCATGCGCTTCTTGTTTTGACACAGAGTGACGTGATCACAACTTAGCCAACGGTTTTTCTCTCTCTTGCGCTGTGGAATTGTGGGTAATCATCTCCCCTGCTGAGTCTTAGTGCGCGCCTCTCACTGGTATAATCAACATCCGTGCAAGCGTGTACCGTTTACGATAACACTGTGACCACGTGTGCGCGCGTAAAACATATTTTAGTTTGTGTTTGTATGCATGTGTACGCAAGTGTACTGTTTGTGTGGGCATGTTAAGCAAATTAAGTCTCGTTAGAGAGGTTAAAGATCTATTTTCTCTACCTCTCTGTATCAGCCTGCACTTTGTCATTGGACACCATGCCCCCTAATTCTTCCTCTCCTCTTACTTTAGCTTTACACACACACACACACACACACACACACAGAGCCTGGGCGCATAATCAGAAACACTTACTGTATCTGTCAGGATTTATTTAAACTTTTTTTTAAAGGGAAAGTTCCGGTAAATTTGTTTTATTTTTACTTTATGTTTTGTATTAATTATTTTTATGTATTTATTTTTTTGGGCTGTGGAACGAATAATTTGAGTTTCCATTATTTCTTATGGGAAAATTTACATTTGCGTCTAGCGCACTTTTATTAAAACCAATATAAATACGACAGTGCATATATGAGCATTTATTTTCTGCAGAGCAAGCGGAGCTTCCCTTGTAGTCTTAGAACAGCCGCCACTAATATATATATATACATATACATATACATATATATATATATATATATATATATATATATATATATACAGTGGGGGAAATAGGTATTTGATCCCCTACAGATTTTCTAAGTTTGCCCGCTTACAAAGAAATGAAAGGTCTATAATTTTTATCATAGGTTTATGGTAAAGGATTGAGACAGGATTGAGACTTCACCAACCAAAAATCCAGAAAAAGCACATAATACAAATGTTATGAATTAAGTGCATTTCAATGAGGGAAATAAGTATTTGATCCCCTATCAACCAATAATAATTCTGCCTCTCACTGGTTATATGCTCTTGTGGTACACATATTTATTTAAGAAGGTGCTCCTAGGCCTCCGAGTGGTGCAGTGGTAAAGTGCTCGCCCTATCATCCGGAGATCGCAGGTTTGGTTCCCGGGTGATGCTGTAACCTTTGGCTAAAGATTGGATAAATTGGCCGAGCTATCTCAGCGGAGAGGGATGAGAGGTATTAGTGCTCCCACATTAATTGCACGGCTCTAGACATTTGGGGCGTCTGCAAGCTCACGCACGCGGAGGGAGCGGATAGCGCTGGCCTCCGAGTGTGTGACGTGACTGGTGTCACGTGGTTCGGAGGAAACGCGTGACAGCCCCCGGCCCTCCTGGCTGGATGGAGGTACGTAGCCTCAATGTGGGAGCCCCCCCCTAGTGACGGGAAGGGAATTGGACACGACTAGATTGGGGGGGGAAAAAAAAGGTGCTCCTAACAACATGTATAAAAGGTATGTGTATAAAAGCCACCTGTCCACAAAATCTCTATCTTTTATTCAAACCTCACCACCATCGGCAAGACCAAAGCAAGTCAGGAACAAGATTTCTTTTAGACCGGCACAAGGCTGGAATGGGCTACAAGACCATCAGCTGGAACAATTATTTACAAATGGAAGAAATACAAAAGAACCATTAATGGTCCTATATGCAAGATTTACCTCACGGAGTAAGAATAATCATAAGAAAAATGAGGGACCAGCCCAGGACTACACGGGAGGAGCTTGTGAATGATCTCAAGGCAGTTGGGACCACAGTCACCAAACAAACCATTGGTAACACAATACGCCTGCATGGATTGAAATCCTTTAGTGCAGCAAGGCTTCCCCTACTCAAGAAGACACATGTACAGACCCGTCTGAGGTTTGCCAATGATCAGATTAGGATAAACTGCTGTGGTCAGATGTGACCAAAATTGAGCAAAATTTGTCATCAACTCGACTTGCTGTTTTCGGAGAAAGAAAAATGCTGACTATGACACTAAGAACACCACAGTCCCTACAGTCAAGCACAGAGATGGATACATTATGCTTTGGGGCTGTTTCTCTGCTAAAGGTACAGATTGACTTTGCTGCACTGAGGCGGATGAGGCCATGTGTTGTAAAATTTTGGATGAGAACCTCCTGAAGATGGGTTGTGGATGGGTCTTCCAGCATGAAAATGACCCTAAACCTACTACCAAGGCAACTAAGGAGTGACTCAAGAATAAGCGCATTAAGGACTTGGAGTGGTCTAGCCAGTCTTCAGACCTTAATCCAATAGAAAATTTACGGAGAGAGCTGTAATTTCGAGTTGCCAAGCAAAGGGCAAGAAACCTTAAACATTTAGAGAAAATCTTTAGAAGAATAGTGGATCAAAATGCATCCCAAGATGTGTGCAAATCTGGTAAACAACTACAACACACTTCCCGCTGTGCTTTTCAGCAAGGGTTTCTCTACCAAGTACTAAGGGATGCTTAGGGATCAAATACTTATTTCCCTCATTGGAATGCAACTTAATTCATAACATTTGTATCATGTGCTTTTCCTGGATTTTTGGTTGATATTCTGTCTCAATCCTTTACCATAAACCTATGATAAAAATTTTAGACCCTTCATCTCTTTGTAAGTGGGCAAACTTAGAAAAGTTCCCTAGGGGATCAAATACTTATTTCCCCCACTGTATATTATTTATATATTGTATATTCCATATTAACATTTGTAATTACTTTATTTAAAGACAATGGGCAAAATTCATTTTCATACAGTATATAAATAAGGAACTAGTGCCAGGGATTTTGTGTCCAAATAGTTGTATGACAGTTTCAAGAATCCGACTAAAATCTGTCCTCTATTCTATGTTTCTCCACATCATGGATAAATACGGGCCATTTATGTGCATATTAAAGAGAGCAGGAAGTCATTTGGGATTCAGCCTTTTCTGTGGGCAGATACAATCACTGTTACCCTAGAAGCAGCTTTAAATAAAGTGTGTGTTGTCATGTATGTGTTGTTTGTTTTGTGGAGAAATGTGCTTGCAAATTCACAGCCTGAAGAATAATTTTTGGAATTATTAAAATAAAAGACCCACACAAGAAATATTAAATTTGCTAGATTTTTTTAACAATGATTTAGAATCTGTGTTTAAAATCTCATTGTGTCAAAACATTTGGGGTAAATGGGTTTCTCCTCCCTTAAAATAGAGAATATCCTGAAATTGTAGAACTGGAAATAACTACAGTACCTTGGAGTGTTTCCAAGATGGCTTCCAAATAGAAAAACTTTACATAATAACCATTACATCAAGATGAAAATTCTAATCTGAACCTGTTAACATTATTAAAACATTATAACAAAAGATTGATGATCCTTTGTGTTTATCAGCATGTGTACTTTACCCTTTGTGGCCTGTCGTTGATACTAAATGTAACTTTTCCCTTCGGCTGAGGGGTTGAGGGATCAACATGAAGGTCGTACATGGAGAAGCGAGGCAGCTGACGAGTTATCTCAAACACGTGAAACTGTGTACTGAAGGGAGGGGACATAAGAGACAAAAAAACAAAAGCGCTTAATACTTTTTAACCATTTCGTTTTTTCTGTGTAGCTTAAAATATAGATGATTCCGGATCGACATCACATTGTATTTGCTTCAATGTAATGCATCAATGTATAAGTTCTGTGCTGCATCAGCGGTTAATAATTAACTTAAAAGATCTGTTAAATGTGCAGCGCTCAACGCACAGGTTTGTGCTCAGACTGCCTTTACAGAATAAAGTCAGGAATAATATACAAGTCTAAAAGTGGGTTTATGATGTCTAATGCACATTATTAAAACTGTTTAATTTTTGTGAAAGTATGTGAAATGATAGCATCCCATCATTGCATTTGTTATGTTCATCCAGAAGAGAATTCGTTCACAGGTTTTCTGTTATTATTAAATGTGATCAAGTCAGTTAATAAAGTCTAAGCATTAATGTTCTCTAGAATGACGCTCAGCTATGTTGTCAAAGCAGAGAAACTGTATTAGTTATTTAATCAGGTTTCTTTGATTAAAAAACAAAGTCATTAATAACTCATCAGTGAAACATCAGCTAATGTTGCTGCAATTTTCATACTATTTGGACTAAGTAGCTGTTTTATTTTCAAAAGTAGTACATTTTAATGCCCTTTTAACAGTGACTTCTCTTATCAATAAAATAAACACAACTGTCACGTATGACATCTTTGGACAGCTATTAAGTCTACAAACAAGTGTATAAAAGAGATTAAACTTATTATATCAATTTTTATTATAATATATGTGTCTGTTTTACCACTAGTAGTTTAGGAACATTGTGTTTTGGGTTACAAGAATCGAAATATTAAAAATATTTATTTATTTATTTACTTGTTTGTTTGTTTGTTTGTTTATTTCACTCTGACCCTTGCTGCTTTGGCAATGCAGTTTGTTTGGTAAAAACACAGCTGGTATGCTTTAATCATTTACTATTTGGCCTACTATTTCTGTGCAGGTTCACCATTTATGCCCCCGGACTGACTATATACTGATACGGCTATCAACAGGAAAAAACAAAAATTACCTTGTTCTTCCGCCCACAAATGCCTTAATGTGCAGATCTACTGGAATGTCTTTAGGGGGAATTATGGGAACACAGATGCAGCCAGACAGGGATTGAGCACTAGGATGCACCACATGACTCTCTCCCTCAAAAATGCCCTCAGCAAAAATCAGCACAGCACGAATAATGGTCTCTAAAGGAAGAGAAACAGCAATAGTGTAGCACAAAATTACATAGGCGCTAGGGAAATTATAAGACAGGAGGAGTCAGTGCAGGAAGTGAATGGTAAAGTATAAAATGGTTGTCTAAATTGTTAGGATGTAATTTGGTTATAGGCACTTCTGAGATTTGAGAGTTGATGTGATTAATGCTACCATTGGGTGTAGATATGCTGAGCTCTATGTGGGCTCTCTGGCTCTCAGTGGCTGCTCGTACACTCAAGGCAGTCTGCAGCTGAGTGTTGGCAGGAATGACACCCATCTGAGTTTCCCCGTCTGAGACACCAGGGACAGCCTACAGTAAGAGGAAATGGGCATTCAGACACTATAATAAAACCTTTTACATAACTTAACTTAATAAAAAAAGGTCTTATGCATAGTACACATGGAGCGATTATAAAAGATGCTGGCAGTGATTTGGAAAATTCATACACCATATATCAATAATAGTGAAGGTGAAGGAGCGACCTAAAGTCTTCAAGGAAAATATCATTAAACATCCATCTGGAAGATGCCACAGAACCATGAGAAAAACTTTAAACATTTTAAATTGTTTCAATAATATGGATGTGGATAACGAGACAACAACTCCAAAAAATTCAGCCAAAATAACTCAAGATCAGTTTTTAAAAAGAAGGTAAAAGTGCTTTCATAGTTTGGTTAATCTAAGGCCTTGAAAATCACTGAAAAGTTATAAAATATATGAAATTGCGAGTCCATCAGCAGCAGTCTCATGACCTTAGGAAGAAAGCAATTTGTCAAAAGTAATGGGCCACAGACATCTCAAACTGCCAACAGCTTTGCTTCAAAGCACTTTAGCTGGTAATTTGTGGAGTCTGAATATCCCCCCCCCCCTCCCCATCAGCTTCTTTTTTCTAAACATAGCTTGGTTTATGTTTATAAGTCACAAAACATATGTTTGAGTATGTACAGTACTGGAAACACACTGCCTCAGCAAAAAAAAGACACCATTTCAAAAAGAATCAAATTATTTTGCTGGCAAAGAAGTGGGTTCAACACACTATCAATGCCTGGAAGGATAGTGCTGAACTGGCAACGTTTTGGAAGAAATGTGGTTGGAAAAAATTATAAATGGAGATAACTTGAACACTTGGTGAAGTCGCAAGGTAAAAATAATCATCAGTAACAACCACATCTATTTGGGAATGATAAGAACTCATAGGATTGGGATTACACAGCTGTGTGGACAAAACCACTTGTTAGTGAGAATAAAAAAAAAATAAATGCTTAATTTTGCCAGGGAACATAAAGCTTGGACTTTGTAGCAATGGAAAAAGGTCATGTTGTCTGATGAGTGACTGACTCTTTTCCAGAGCGATAGCTAGGTCAGGGTAAGAAGTAAAGAAATGCATCGATCAGGCATAGTGCCCAATGTACAAGCCTCCAGAAGCAGCGTAATGATCTGGGGTTGCTTTAGCTGGTCAGCTCTAGGCTCAGAATTATTACGTGGAAATAAAATGCAGTCAGCTGATAATCTGAAAGTACTGAATGACTAGGTTATCACATCAAAAAAGTTTACTGCATCAGGCATAGGTATACTTCAATCATTTATACACATGAACTGCCCACCAGTTCTGTAGTGCAATAATCAAAGCTGAAGGTGATTAAATGGAATATTAAAGTGTGAAACTTTTTTGGCCAGGCAATGTATGCTACATAATAAAAACAAAAATGCTGAAAATAATGTTTCTACTCATAGTACTATGGTAAACTAATGTCACTCAAAACTCTTGAGATTCTTGAATCAAAGAACATATTGTATCTGGACATTTATGGCCCATGTGTATACTGTATGTTGACCTTGTTATTTTCTTCATAGTTCCGTAGCTCCAGTAACAGGTTTTGTTTGCGCTGGCTCAACTCTCTAATGAGGTCTTGTTCCACGCTTGCATCCATAAGATTCCCCTTCATCTCCTTACTAGCGGGAAGGTAGCCACGCACTGTAAGACAACAGGCAAGTCAAGATAAGCAGGTGATGAAACACAACACCGTAGTCTGCTTCATTCCCACTTCAAATCGATGGGTAGCAAATCTGACCATGTGCCCTTATATTTAAAAGTAAAATATTTACATGTGTCATACATATTACAGCTATGTAGCAGTTTTTAACATCAGAGATACTGTAAGATATTACATGAATAAGTTGTTTAAAAGATGACACTTTAATGTGGAGAGACATTTAATTGATGTGAATGTTAATGATGCTTTGTTACATACATGACTGAATCATGGAAAATCTGAAGAAAAATTTATAAAATAAAGCATCCCTTTTACCAACACTTAGATTTAAACTTGAGCCTTACGGATCTAAGAATGTCTGGGCATCTTCTATAAATCAGTGCTGGCTAGAACATGCTGTTTGCCACATTTTACTGGAATAAAGAAATAATGGCGTGTTGAAAGGCATTAATTTATGTGGATGCCAGCGCTTCATGAAAAATTATGCTTAGCTCAGATTACAACTACACCATAAGTATGGCTCAGGGCTGTGATTGCCCTAGTGATTGTATTTCAGTGTAGCGCTACTGTAACGCACTGATGTAAGTGAAGTCAGCATTTCATTTTTAAAATTACTTTTTTTAATGATGCGACATAAAGACAGGGCAGTGAAAGCTTCTGTAAAGTTGCCTTGAAACAATAATGACCACTGTTAAAAGCAGTACTATATAAGTACTATATTTCACACTGTCATAGCTTCTTTACAGATTTTTTCTGCCACACTTTCATAATTTGGACACAACTACTAGCAATTAGTGAACGTATTCATACAGGCTTCAAATAATATATTTCTTAATATTGACAATTTCTTGCTCTTTGGTTTGCTCCATCACCTTCTCCCTCCACCGAGGTGCAAATAAGCTGAACCTGTCCATCCATGCGATAGTCTGCCTCTAGCACACCGGCCACTGATGATGAAAAGTTGTCCTTAAAGATCACTTCACCAGTTCGGTCACTTCGAGCATCAATCTGGACAATCATCAGAAATGATTTCTTATAAAGAGGCAAAGACTGATGAATACTGTTGAAGATGATGCAACAGTCTCACCTTGCCATTGGACCAGCCTGTTATAAGTTCTACAACTCCATCACCATTGAGGTCAAAAGCATGGATGCTCATTGCATGATTTTTTGACTATCAAAAAAAGAAGAAGAAGAAGAAGAAGAAGAAGACAAGCTTGCATTATTATTAACCTTTTGTAAAAGACATCTCGTGACAGAAACAAGTTGTTTGCACTGATTGGTTAATAAGAAATTTATAACAACATTGGAAAAAAACAGTACCTTAATTCTCCAGTAGCGAGCGGTGCGGTCATAGACGCCCACTGTTCCATTGGCCAAAGCATAGCCAAACCTGCTGCCGTGCATGTGGCACAGTGACGTTACAGTCTTAGAAGAACAAAAAGTTGCCCAATTAACATGCAGTTTAAGGTTTTACATGATTCTATTATATTTACAATCACTCACTCACCGTCTACACCGCTTTATCCTGTATACAGGGGCGCCTGAAGGCTATCCCATAGACTTAGGGCACGAGGCGCGATACACCCCAAACAGCGTGCCAATTGCAGGGCACACACACATACACACACTATGGGCAATTTGGGAACACCAATTAACCTAACCTGCATGCCTTTGGACTCTGGGAGGAAACTGGAGGAACCAGAGAAAACTCAACAAGCACGGGGAGAACATGCAAACTCCATGCAAACAGACATGGGAATAGAGCCTGGCCAGGAATCAAACACAGATCCTGGAGGTGTAAAGCGACAGTGCTAACCACTCTGCCCAATTACAATCAATAATGAAATATTTATTTTCACATGATTACCTCATTCTCTGTCATCTCAGACACCAGCTCATCTTCTCTAAACACCCTGATGTCAAAGTCTTCTGATCCCACAAGAAGCTACACAAAAGACAAAGCAGCATGTAACGTTTAATATGTTGATAAGGCTTAATAAACATGTGCCATATATGAACAATATAAGAACATATGAATATTGAAAAATATTATACAGTTATTGCACATGCTGTCATTACATGTGTGTGAACAATCCTTTATTCATCTACAAGAAACTACTGTATTTTAAACTGGGTCATGTTGGACCACAGTGGAATGGTGAAACATGGGATTTAGCTTAACTCATAGCAGCATGTTTTTGGGACGCTAGAAGAAAATAAAGATGTTAAAAGAAATGTAAACGTGAACAGTAACCTGAGAGGCTCAGGGACCCCACTAGGTCATGGTGCCACCCAACTGTGCAAACATCTTAAAAGCATACCTGAATCTTACCTCATTCCTTCCATCACCAGTGAAATCACACAGCACCATTGATCTCACATTATCCCCGGTCACCTTACAGACACAAACAAAAAATGTTAATTTTCCCTCTAAAAAAGTATTTTTGAAAGCAATATAAGAAAAACAAAATACTCTTTAGATTGCCTTACTGTCCAGAACTGATCATTTCCCTCATAGTCAAAGCCTTGAAGCACACAGTTTCCCCCAATGATAGCGAGAGGCGATGGGATGTTCCCTAATTTTCCCAAAACAATGGCATTGGCCCCATCTGTCACCTGTAACACATAATCGACAACTGAATTTCATGGAACCATTGATTTTAATATTTTTGTTCAACTATTCATTACTAAAAAATTAATTTATCTGCATAAAACTAAAATTGTAATCTCATTTAACAATTGAAAAAGTTAAAGACAAATTGCACTGACCTCCCGGTAGAAAACGTCAGCGTTGTCATGTACATTGTAAGCTAGGAGGTTGGTCTGGGAGCCCACGAGGAGTGTGTCCCCTGTAGTACTAGGGCCCAAAGTACCAGCTGCCAGACAGCTTACTGCCTGGTTAATGTTAAGCAAGGTGATGTCGGAGTCTTGGGTACTCTGAGTCATGCGATGAGTTGCTTGTCTTTTACCTCGAGTGTGAGGGTTGTGGATGAACACCTGGCCAATTTAAAAGAGATCAAGTTGAGTGTTTTCAATAAGAGAATTTATTTAAAAAATTCAAGGTACTCTTACCTTGCCTGCTTGTGTTGCTGCAGTCAAGCATGGATGAACACCATCAAATTTGCCGACAGTAACCATACGGGGGTTGATCTTATGGTTCAGCTTCAGGCTGAAGATTGGGACCAACATGATGGAACAGTTCTGTGCGGGCTAGGAGTTTAAAATAGATCAAACGGAATTTGCAATTATTCAGTAATTTTGAGTAAATAGATATGTGCGTAAAATTAATTGTTGTAAAAATCATGCTAAAGCACAACAATGCTAGGTGTGGGTGTATAAATCCTCCTGTCTTTCTAATGAAATAAACCGCTTAACGTGCGTCTGTCGCCTGCTAGCCTGCGGTTGCCTAGCAACTCCCACGCGCGCTTGGGAAGGCTTGTATCAATACTTTTGCTAGCGTGTTTTATAACTAATTTTAGTTATTTACCACCATAACGACATGAACAACAACTATAACAGACAATTATTGGTACCTACCTTTAGGATCTATAGAAAATGCACTGTCTGACTCTTCAGGCGCGTTAGAATTAGATATCTGCGCTTAATTTGGCTAGGCTAGCTAACTAGCACGCACTGCTTAAGATGGCAAACTAGTTGGAATAATTATAATATAATATTTTATATAGTTATATATGATGGATTTTCGAGCAAAGCATCTTAACATCTTTTCCAAATCTTTTATTTGCTGGCAGGAAAGATTCGCACTCAGTTACGCCTCTGACTAGCATGCTCAAAAAGTAGAGCGCAAAACTCGTGCTGCGCATGCGCAGGACTCCTGACGCAGGAATATAACAAAGGAGCATATTAAATACTGTGTCAATTCTTATAAGTAATTAAGTATAACTAGAAATGAGGGTTTTTGTGGTGTCATGTGCTAAAGTTTGAGTAGGATATACTGCAAGTTAATTAAACAGTTAGCATTCAGTCGTGTACAACAGACTTTTAGCCTTTTATCAAGTCTGTTGGTGAAGTTTAATAGGAATTCTGATGGAAAATACCAGAACTTTTTCCCGGCTGTAGCACTCAACTCTACTATGAGCAATTTTTTTGGCGGGGTGAGCAGTGACCTCATCTGCGAAACCACTGCACTCGGTACATTATCCTGATGCTATTTTTCGAAACCCGCTTTTTCACCGTGACTGAGTGCAAAACTCTTATTATGTTTGCTGTGTGCTCGCGCGCGCAAGGACTTGGCCGCGTGCATATTGAGAGCTTGGCTGGCAGCGGAAGTGCCGCGTGCAAAAGAGAGGTCATGGCAACTCACTAAAATTGGTTTTAATAAAAAATATATACATTGCTTACATGTTACATCCCCAAATAAATTTGTTTTTATTTATTAGCGTAACAGACTTCTAAAAGGAAAGATAGATGCATATTTTATCATTACATTACATTTACTGTACATTACTGGAAAGAAAGTCGAAGGAGATCTTAATTACGTGGAAAATTAATTCATAAACTATAAAAAATTAAAGGTTAAACAACTTTGTGATTTCATAAGCGAACAAGGGTAAACCTATGCCTAAAGAAAATATTTTAATTACAAATAAAACTACTATGAAATTCATTTTTAAAAAATCTTTAAGTTTAAATACTACAATATATTTAGCAAACTTATTTATGTGTGTGTATATAACGATGTAAACACGGTGCTGATTTAGGTGCTGATCACATGACCGAGTCAGTCACCGCGCGCTCAGGTCGTGTGCAGAGTGTTTGGAGGCGGAGCCGCAGGTTTTGCGCTCGTCTTCGCCCCTTCAGCGTCTTATAAAATCACCTCCTACTGTCTCACACAGCACATTCAGCCTTCAGCCAACCAGAGAGACTGCGGTGTATTTACATCACTCCTAACGAGCTCTTTTTGGAAAGCGACAATGGACCCCTGCGAGTGTTCAAAGAGTGAGTAGCTGTAGAGTTTTATGTTAATATTGTTTATTTCTCTTCACCTGTGTCCTGACTTGGTAAATAACACTTGTTAACGGTACTGTGTCCTCTCTCTGCTTTCTGCAGCTGGAACCTGCACGTGCGGTACATCCTGCAAATGCTCCAACTGCCAGTGCAAATCCTGCAAGAAAAGTAAGCGCTTTTAAAATTTCCCGAATAATGGAAATCTTGCTTTAATTCCTGACCCACCAGTATATATTTCCTTTTCACAGGTTGCTGCTCTTGCTGCCCTTCTAGCTGCAGTAAGTGTGCCTCAGGATGTGTGTGCAAGGGAGATACCTGTGATTCCAAGTGCTGCAAGTGAACACTCCAACACTATTGCCACCATGTAAATGTTGTTGGGTTTTTTTTTTTTATGTGGAAATTCCAATAAATATTCAGTGTTACTTAAGCTTGATTTTGATGTTTTTTACTGCTCTTTAAGCAAAGCATTTTTTTATTAAACTGTATGTGAAGTGATCTTAAAATTGTTTTTCCCACCTGACACGGACCAAGGCTGTAGTCTTTACTTTATGCATAATAAAAGTTGTCTTGAATCATATTTTTTTGCAACGTGATTTTATTCAATCATCTTTTAACCACATGTCTGCAACCATAGTTTTCAAGCACTATGACATCATAGAAATATATTGTCATAGTGTGTGAGGGCCATCTTTAGTGCTGAAGCATGTGGACAACATGACCGTGATGCCATCGCTCTGATAATGCTGTTTTAATAGTGCTCATGTTCTAAATGTGCGAGGGTTCTCTTGTTCCTTCAAGGACACAATTGTTTTTGAGCTGAACAATTTTCAATATCCAGACATTTTGGGTCATTTGTAAAATGTGCATGACATCAACACTATTAAATACACCACATCCTATTGAAAGGATGACTGACCCAAGCACCTGCACTGAACAATCTGTGTGCCTTTTAAGCACACTAAGACTCTAAAAAGTCCCAGAATATGGCATAGGTTTTTGCCATCTGTGCACAACACCTACAACCTCTGTGCCTTTTGAACAAGTTAGGACCTCAAAAAATTACCATCCAGCCCTGGATGCTGATGTGCTGATACATACGCTAAGAAATGGTCTTAGAGAAGCAATTTTTTGCAGTACATCAATCTACAAAGGTTATAACACCATTTCCAAACAAATTTGAGTTTAACATTCAACAGGGAAAAGATTATTCACAAGTGGCAAGCATTCAAGACAGCTGCCAGTCTTCCCAGGAGGGGACATTCCAGTACATTCCTGTTTTAATCACAAATCGGTAAACCCGTCCAATGTTCAGAGAAATGCTATTAGAAAAAGATTAAACAAGTATGATCTGTTTGGAAAGACTTCCAGGAGAAAGACTCTTCTGTCTATAATGAACATGGGAGCACGACTGAGGTTTGCAAAACTGTATCTGAACAAACCACAAGACTTCTGGAACAATGTCCTATGGACAGATGAGACCTGTGAAGTTTTTTGGCAAAAACAAATTAGCATTTCAGCAGAAACACTGTCAAGCATGGTGGTGGTGGGTGATGATTTCTGTTTGTAATGCAGCCACAAAACTTGTGCACCTTGCAGTCATTCAGTCGACCATAAACTCCTCTGTATACCATGGTATTCTGGACGCAAACGTGAGGCCATCTGCCCGACTGATAAAGCTTGCTTGAAATTGGCTCATGCAACAGGACAATGATCCAAAGCACATCTACATCAGAATTGCTGAAAATAAAAGAATCAAGGCTTAGGACCAGCCTAATCAAAGTCCAGACTTGCGGTGGGACATTAAGAAGACTGTGCATAGTTGAATACCCAAAACTCTCAAAGAACTAAAGCAAAGGGTTTTTTTAAAAAATGTGCCAAAATTCCCCCACAATGATGACTGATAGTCATACAGAAAATAAGTTATAGGCTGTTTTTAAAGAGGCCTACGCAATATTAAACAAATATGTACATTATATACACTATGCTCTCACCAATAAAATACAAACATATTTAATTCAATAAATAATAAACATGTGGTTTATTGTAGTTTATGTATACATTTAGTAAATGCAGTGGCGGCTGGTGAATATTTTTCCTGGTGGGGCTGATGTGACAAAATATTTCTTTGCTTAGTCCAATATAAGAATTAAAATCAACAGTCAGACGATGATTACAATTAACAGTAATGATTTAATCTCCTCCTCAAAATCACCAGTTTCACAGATAAAGTAAATGAACAAATTTCCATTGTATAATACGCCATGCATGCTTAAGAGAGTATCAAATACAATAATCAACATCAAAGGGTATGATCAGCTGGATCACCTTTCAAGCAAAGTTGCATCTCAAAGTGGTTCACACAAAGAAAAACAGTTTAAAAAAATCAATTTAACACAACAGTCTAAAACAGGTATATTAATAAGGATCTCACCGAATTCGGTGGAAACTGCTCTTCGCTCGTTAAGTTCGCCATCATTACTCTGATTGACCGCGCCTCTCTCTGATTGGCCGCGCCTCAAAAGAAAAAAAAAAAAAACTTAAATCTCGCGGTATTTTCTGCGGCTTGGGGCAGAATTTTCAGCGCCCCAAGACCATAAAATCCTGAGAACCTGATTGGCCGCATATTTATTAATTTACCCTAGCAACAGCTACATGACTGGCTATTTGGCTGCACTCAGGGGCGCTTTTTCTCAGCGCCCCATGACAGAAACGATACAAGTCTGTCTGTGGAAATTCACTGGTGAATGAATGTCACTAGGTGGGAAATGTTGTATATGTTATTCATATCACATGTAGGCACATACTGGTGGGTAAACCGAATTTAAAAACTTAATTTGTAAAAAATATATTTTAAATTTTTAGCCCCTCTTATCAGGGAGGGCGGTGCCCCAGCGCCCCCTATGGGCCGGCCGCCACTGAGTAAATGCCCAATGAGTGACCGAGACAAAACATAGTTGTTTGTCGCAAACATAAATTAATATTACCGCTTTGAAATCAATTAACTTTTACAGTTTTTACATTTGATCTTAATTTAGTCACAGATTTGTTTACATTCGTTAAACGCATTTGTGACAGTTATGATTGTACAGGATATGAATTGTGAAAATATACAGTATGTTAAGAAACTGCCGTGTGCAAATAATGACATAAGCACAACCTCGTATCATTAAACACACACTTTTTACACACAGCCCACAAGCACAGACTCACGAGGTTTTTGAAATAGGGAAGTCTGTGTGTAACGATTTAAACAAGGTGCTGATTTATTAGAGGCGTGTGTAATTATTGTTTGAAGGTTTGCGCCCAGTCTGGATCACGTGACCGAGTCAGTCACCGCGCGCTCAGGTCGTGTGCAGAGTGTTTGGGGGCGGAGCCGCAGGTTTTGCGCTCGTCTTCGCCCCTTCAGCGTCTTATAAAATCACCTCCTACTGTCTCACACAGCACATTCAGCCTTCAGCCAACCAGAGAGACTGCTGTGTATTTACATCACTCCTAACGAGCTCTTTTTGGAAAGCGATAATGGACCCCTGCGAGTGTTCAAAGAGTGAGTAGCTGTAAAGTTTTATGTTAATATTGTTTATTTCTCTTCACCTGTGTCCTGACTTGGTAAATAACACTTGTTAACGGTACTGTGTCCTCTCTCTGCTTTCTGCAGCTGGAACCTGCACGTGCGGTACATCCTGCAAATGCTCCAACTGCCAGTGCAAATCCTGCAAAAAAAGTAAGCTCTTTTAAAATCTCCCGAATGATGGAAATCTTGCTTTAATTCCTGACTCACCAGTACTTTTCCTTTCCCCAGGTTGCTGCTCTTGCTGCCCTTCTGGCTGCAGTAAGTGTGCCTCAGGATGTGTGTGCAAGGGAGATACCTGTGATTCCAAGTGCTGTCAGTGAACACTACAAACTATTGCCACCATGTAAATGTTTTTTTATTTTTTTATTTTTTTTTGTGAAAATTCCAATAAATAGTGTTACTTAAGATCTTTATGTTTTTTTGTCAATTATTGCTCTTTATGCAAAGCATTTTTTTTATTAAACTGTATGTAAAGTGATCTTAAAATAGTTTTTTCCACCCTGACACAGACCAAGGCTGTAATCTTGACTTTATGCATAATAAAAGTTGTCTTGAATCATTTTTTTTTTTGCAATGTGATCTTATTTAAACATCTTTTAACTAGATGTCTGCAAACATAGTTTTCAAGCACTATGATATCTGCCCTACTGTATGTTGTCACATTGTGTTAGGGCCATCTTTAGTCTTGAAGCACTGACATCAGCACGTTGACATGACTGTGATGCCATCGCTCTGATAATGCTGTTTTAATAGTGCTGATGTTCTAAATGTATAAGGGTTCTCTTGTTCTTTTAAGGACTCTTTTTCAATGCATGTCATGGACTCACAACAAGAGTTCAGATACCTACACAGATCCTTTACACACACACACACACACACACACATCCTACACACACAAACTATACACACACATACTACACACAATTGTTTTTGAGCTGAACAATTTTCACTATCCAGATATTTTTGGGTCAGATATTTTGGGTCATTTGTAAAATGCACATGACATCAACACTATTAAATACACACCACATCCTATGCAAACGAATACCTCCAAGCACCTGTGCCATCAAACCCTGGCCATGTTGAGTGACATCAACAACCGGGGACATAGCAAGTCTCCAGATGCTCCAAAGGCACTTCTGTGGCGATGGCACAGGTTCTTGCGCTCGCTTATTGTTGCTTGCAACTACACTACCATTTAAAAGTTTGGGGTCACTTGCAAATTTCTTTGTTTTTGTTTAGTGATTTATTTTTTACATTTTACAACAATACTGGGGATTTCAAAACTATAAAATAACACATGGAATTAGGTAATTGCATAACAACAACAAAAACAACAGTTAGTTGTTATTTTAAGACACAGAGGTCAGCCTTTCTGTAAGAGTTCTTGCAAGAACAGTATTGTCAAGTGCATTTGCAAAATCCGTCAAGCACCATAATGAAACTGGCTCGCATAAAGGCCATCCCAGGAGGGCGAGACCAAAACCTACCTCTGCCGCAGACGAGAAGTTCATTTAGAGTTATCAGCCTGAAAAATGATCAATTAACAGCACCTTAGATTAGAGACGTTATGAAGTCTTTACAGAGCAGAAGTAGCAGACACATCTTACCATTAACTCTTCAAAGGAGATTAATGCATTTTTTGGACGCCTTCAGCATTCCTTTACAATGTAGAAAGAAATCAGGACCGATCATGGAGTTAGAAAGTGACCCCAAACTTTTGAACGGTAGTGTACATTTTTGTTTTCCACTATTCAGGGCTTTTTGAGGCATTAACATGCTCAAAAACTCATGAAAATTGGCAGAGAGTTTGGAGTCTGCTGCCATTAGGATGCCTGAGAGTCTGGTCAGCAGGCGTGCCATGGGGCCCTCTCACAAGATTTTGTTGCAAAGCTCATACACATGCACATATGCACGCAAATGAACAACTTTCGCATTGCATGTCATGGGCTCTACTCAACAGGAAGCCAGTTATTTTGTGTCGTTTGCAAATTGCCCCCAAAGGATTTTGATACACTCTTCTGATTCTTATGCAATCGCCACCAAACCGGGACTATGTGATCTCAAGACATTGAGGATGCAAAATTTTAGAGGGATGTTTGATTTCTCAAACAGGTTAGCCATAACGATGCCTTAAGCCTATGCTGAAAAGTGGTTAATAACCTTCTGTGTGGCATTATATTGAGTGCCATCTCTCTTTCGCGCACACCAACACTTACACAGACTGACGCACTCAACAAATATTTACGGCCCAAGCTGACATCAGTCCTGTGTGAAGTGTTCAAGTTGTGCGGTGCACCCAGGCGGAAATGGCTTTTTGGAGGTCAAAAGACACACAGGTTCTGTATCTGGAAGGCAATGGCGCAAGGTGCTTGGGCCCACTCATCATTGCTTGCAACTAGAAGTGAGCACATGACTAAAGCACTGTTCTAAGCAGTTTACAGCAGTGTTGAAATTCTTTTAAAACCTACTCCTGCCCACGTAAATAGTCCAGCGGTTGGTAAAGGAGCTAAGCTGCAGTTGGGGATATTTATCAAATTGTATTAAGCACAAAATGTTCAGGGCTTTTTTTTCTACAGGGAAATGTAGAAAACCCATTTTCACAAAATATTATCCACAGATAATTAAGCTTTAAGGTTGGTAGTGTAAAATGTTGGGGAAGGATTTCTTAGTACAATGCCACATAAGAAAAGTGTAGTTTACCCATTGAGTTGTCATGCAACTCTAGAGCCTGTTATGTGTAAATGTATGATCAGCAGTTTCTGAAATACTCTACGTAGCTTGTCTGACACTAACAACCATGACTTGGTAATGGTTAAACACAGAGATCTCATTTCCCCATTATGTTTAATGGAAACATTAAATAAATCTATTGAGCTATCTCCCTCTCCATATACAGTAATATACCATACAGTATAATATATGGAGAGAGACGTTTAAAAGTTAGTATCATCTCTTTTGTGTTTTTTGTAAAAGTTTTTTGTATGATCAACTGATCATAGCAAATCTTAATATTAGGAAATTACATCCTCAGATGAATATGTAACTTCTCTTCACCATGCCATTATTAAACAAAAAGGAAGCCTAAAAGAAAATATACTTGCAAGCAATGATGAGTGAGCCCAAGCACCTGTGCCATTGCCACCCTGGCATACCACACGACCTGTGTGTCTTATGAGCATGTTAATACCTCCAAAAAGACAATGCCACCCAGAAGCACCGAAAAACCTGTGTTGTGCACACTAAAACTCACACTAACACACTAAAAAGAATATGGCATAGGTTTAAGACATCGTCATGGCTTACCATCTGGTGCGCCCAGGCGGCAGCAAGCATTGATAATTCGGCCCAAGCATCTGTGCCATTGACGTCTGTGCACAACACCTACAACCTCTGTGCCATTTGAACATGTTAAGACCTAAAAAAAAATACCATCCAGCCCTGGATGCTGATGTGATAATACATACTGTAAGAAATGGTCTTAAAAAAGCAATTTTTTGGCTGCACATCAATCAAAGGGCTATAACACCATTTCCAAACAAATTTGAGTTTAACATTCAACAGGGAAAAGATTATTCACAAGTGGCAAGCATGCAAGACTGCTGCCAGTCTTCCCAGGAGTGGACATTCCAGTACATTTGCCACTAGATAAGACTGTGCAATGCTCAGTATAATCTGTTTGGAAAGATTGGCAGGAGAAAGACTCTTATGTCTATAATGAACATGGGAGCACGACTGAGGTTTGCAAAACTGTATCTGAACAAACCACAAGACTTCTGGAACAATGTCCTATGGACAGATGAGACCTGTGAAGTTTTTTGGCAAAAACAAATTAGCATTTCAGCAGAAACACTGTCAAGCATGGTGGTGGTGGGTGATGATTTCTGTTTGTAATGCAGCCACAGGAATTGTGCACCTTGCAGTCATTCAGTCGACCATGAACTCCTCTGTATACCATGGTATTCTGGACGCAAACGTGAGGCCATCTGCCCGACTGATAAAGCTTGCTTTAAATTGGCTCATACAACAGCACAATGATCCAAAGCACATCTACATCAGAACTGCTGAAAATAAAAGAATCAAGGCTTAGGACCAGCCTAATCAAAGTCCAGACTTGCGGTGGGACATTAAGAAGACTGTGCATAGTTAAATACCCAAAACTCTCAAAGAACTAAAGCAAAGGTTTTTTTTTTAAATGGGCCAAAATTCCCCCACAATGATGACTGATAGTCATACAGAAAATAAGTTATAGGCTGTTTTTGAAGGGACCTACTCAATATTAAACAAATATGTACATTATATAGATTATGCTCTCACCAATAAAATATAAACATATTTAATTCAATAAATAATAAACATGTGGTTTATTGTAGTTTATGTATACATTTAGTAAATGCCCAATGAGTGACCGAGACAAAACATAGTTGTTTGTCGCAAACATAAATTAATATTACCGCTCTGAAATCAATTAACTTTTACAGTTTTTACATTCGTTAAACGCATTTGTGACAGTTATGATTGTACAGGATATGAATTGTGAAAATATACAGTATGTTAAGAAACTGCCGTGTGCAAATAATGACATAAGCACAACCTCGTATCATTAAACACACACTTTTTACACACAGCCCACAAGCACAGACTCACGAGGTTTTTGAAATAGGGAAGTCTGTGTGTAACGATTTAAACAAGGTGCTGATTTATTAGAGGCGTGTGTAATTATTGTTTGAAGGTTTGCGCCCAGTCTGGATCACGTGACCGAGTCAGTCACCGCGCGCTCAGGTCGTGTGCAGAGTGTTTGGGGGCGGAGCCGCAGGTTTTGCGCTCGTCTTCGCCCCTTCAGCGTCTTATAAAATCACCTCCTACTGTCTCACACAGCACATTCAGCCTTCAGCCAACCAGAGAGACTGCTGTGTATTTACATCACTCCTAACGAGCTCTTTTTGGAAAGCGATAATGGACCCCTGCGAGTGTTCAAAGAGTGAGTAGCTGTAAAGTTTTATGTTAATATTGTTTATTTCTCTTCACCTGTGTCCTGACTTGGTAAATAACACTTGTTAACGGTACTGTGTCCTCTCTCTGCTTTCTGCAGCTGGAACCTGCACGTGCGGTACATCCTGCAAATGCTCCAACTGCCAGTGCAAATCCTGCAAAAAAAGTAAGCTCTTTTAAAATCTCCCGAATGATGGAAATCTTGCTTTAATTCCTGACTCACCAGTACTTTTCCTTTCCCCAGGTTGCTGCTCTTGCTGCCCTTCTGGCTGCAGTAAGTGTGCCTCAGGATGTGTGTGCAAGGGAGATACCTGTGATTCCAAGTGCTGTCAGTGAACACTCCAACACTATTGCCACCATGTAAATGTTTTTTTTTTTTTTTTTTGAAAATTCCAATAAATAGTGTTACTTAAGATCTTTATGGGTTTTTTTTTTGTCAATTGTTGCTCTTTATGCAAAGCATTTTTTTTTTTATTAAACTGTATGTAAAGTGATCTTAAAATAGTTTTTTCCACCCTGACACAGACCAAGGCTGTAATCTTGACTTTATGCATAATAAAAGTTGTCTTGAATCATATTTTTTTTTGCAATGTGATCTTATTTAAACATCTTTTAACTAGATGTCTGCAAACATAGTTTCCAAGCACTATGATATCTGCCCTACTGTATGTTGTCACAGTGTGTGAGGGCCATCTTTAGTCTTGAAGCACTATGACATCAGCACATTGACAACATGACTGTGATGCCATCGCTCTGATAATGCTGTTTTAATAGTGCTGATGTTCTAAATGTGCAAGGGTTCTCTTGTTCTTTTAAGGACTCTTTTTCAATGCATGTCATGGACTCACAACAAGAGTTCAGATACCTACACAGATCCTTTACACACACACACACACACACACATCCTACACACACAAACTATACACACACATACTACACACAATTGTTTTTGAGCTGAACAATTTTCACTATCCAGATATTTTTGGGTCAGATATTTTGGGTCATTTGTAAAATGCACAAGACATCAACACTATTAAATACACACCACATCCTATGCAAACGAATACCACCAAACACCTGTGCCATCAAACCCTGGCCATGTTGAGTGACATCAGCAACAGGGGACACAGCAAGTCTCCACATGCTCCAAAGGCACTTCCGTGTCGATGGCACAGGTTCTTGCGCTCGCTTATTGTTGCTTGCAACTACACTACCATTTAAGAGTTTGGGGTCACTTGCAAATTTCTTTGTTTTTGTTTAGTGATTTATTTTTTACATTCTACAATACTGGGGATTTCAAAACCATAAAATAACACATGGAATTAGGTAATTATGTAACAACAATGAAAACAACAGTTAGTTGTTTTAAGACACAGAGGTCAGCCTTTCTGTAAGAGTTCTTGCAAGAACAGTATTGTCAAGTGCATTTGTAAAATCCGTCAAGCACCATAATGGAACTGGCTCTCATGAAGGCCATCCCAGGAGGGCGAGACCAAAACCCACCTTTGCTGCAGACGAGAAGTTAATTTAGAGTTATCAGCCTAAAAAATTAGCCCAATAAGGCTTGGTTGAAATTGTGTCATGCAACAGGACAATGATCGAAAGCACATCTACATCTACAAAGCACACCAGACCTGCAGCAGGACATTAAGAAGACTGTGCATAAGTGAATACCCAAAACTTTCAAAAAACTAAATCAATGTTTTTACAAAAATGTGCCAAAATTCCCCCACAATGATGACTGATAGTCATACAGAAAATGATTACTACACGTTATTGGCTGTTTTTAAAGAGGCCTACGCAATATTAAACAAATATGTACATTATATACATTATGCTCTCACCAATAGAATACAAACATATTTAATTCAATAAATAATAAACATGTGGTTTATTGTAGTTTATGTATACATTTAGTAAATGCCCAATGAGTGACCGAGACAAAACATAGTTATAAATGAATATTACCGCTTTGAAATCAATTAATTTTACAGTTTTTACATTTGATCTTAATCTAGTCACAGATTTGTTTACATTAGTTAAACGCATTTGTGACAGTTATGATTGTACAGGATATGAATTGTGAAAATATACAGTATGTTAAGGAACTGCCGTGTGCAAATAATGACATAAGCACAACCTCGTATCATTAAACACACACTTTTTACACACAGCCCACAAGCACAGACTCACGAGGTTTTTGAAATAGGGAAGTCTGTGTGTAACGATTTAAACAAGGTGCTGATTTATTAGAGGCGTGTGTAATTATTGTTTGAAGGTTTGTGCCCAGTCTGGATCACGTGACCGAGTCAGTCACCGCGCGCTCAGGTCGTGTGCAGAGTGTTTGGGGGCGGAGCCGCAGGTTTTGCGCTCGTCTTCGCCCCTTCAGCGTCTTATAAAATCACCTCCTACTGTCTCACACAGCACATTCAGCCTTCAGCCAACCAGAGAGACTGCTGTGTATTTACATCACTCCTAACGAGCTCTTTTTGGAAAGCGATAATGGACCCCTGCGAGTGTTCAAAGAGTGAGTAGCTGTAAAGTTTTATGTTAATATTGTTTATTTCTCTTCACCTGTGTCCTGACTTGGTAAATAACACTTGTTAACGGTACTGTGTCCTCTCTCTGCTTTCTGCAGCTGGAACCTGCACGTGCGGTACATCCTGCAAATGCTCCAACTGCCAGTGCAAATCCTGCAAGAAAAGTAAGCTCTTAAAATCTACTGAATAATGGAAATCGTGCTTTAATTCTTGACTCACCAGTACTTTTCCTTTCCCCAGGTTGCTGTTCTTGCTGCCCTTCTGGCTGTAGTAAGTGTGCCTCAGGATGTGTGTGCAAGGGAGATACCTGTGATTCCAAGTGCTGTCAGTGAACACTCCAACACTATTGCCACCATGTAAATGTTGTCTTTTTGTTGCTCTTCTTTTCATGTGGAAATTCCAATAAATAGAGTCAGTGTTACTTGAGCTTTGCTTTTTGTGGAAATTTTTCAAACATGTCTATTTACTTTATACAAAACCTTTTTTCTTTATATAAACTACATGTGAAGTCGTTAAGTCTTTTTTTTTTTTTCTTCTTTCTTTGTAATCTTTATGCATAATTTTTTTTTTTTAAATCAGACTTTTTGACAATATAATCTTATTCAGACATCTTTTAATACATGTCTGCAATTGCATTTTTTATTTATTTATTTTTTTTTATTATTATTCTTTTAAAACGTACACCTGCCCATGTCTAGGGTTTGGTAGAGGGACTAAGCTGCATTTGGGGATATTTAACTATCAAGCTGAATTTAAGTGTGAAAGATTTCAGTTTTTTTTTTTTTGTACAAGGAGATACAAACACAAAACATTATCCCTGGATAAGGAAGCTTAAATGTTAGTAGTGTGAAATGTTGAAGGATTTCTTAGTACAATGGCACATAAGTTTAGTTTAACAGTTAAATTGGCATGCAACTATGGAGCCTGTTGGATGTCAATGTCAAAGATCAGTTTCTGAAATACTATCCTGTCTGACACTCCCATACCATGTTTATAGTTTGTCACGGAGATCACATTTTTATTTTTAATGGAAACATTCAAGCAAACATTGTTTTTTGCAAAACATAATCTGATCATAGCGTTTTGTAGGCAAATACAAACTCGGATGAACATATTCTCTTCACCATGTCATTATTTATTTAATAAAAATTGAGCCTAAAAGAAAATCATGTAGACATTACTTAGGTTCTCCCCCCCCAACTCCACAGGATTTAAGAGGGTGAGTTGCAGCCAGGTGCTGCTAATCATCAGCTCTTAATTAATTGAATGTCAGCAGGTATGGGACCCCTATAAAGGCAGAAGTTTTGCCAGTTTGCTGGTCTGGTGCATTCAGGTGTGTTTACACTAAATACATAAGCAATGGTTGCTGTACATCAGTCTGGAAAGGGTTATAAAACCACTTCCAAACAAATTGGAATTCTATGAAAACTTTAATGAACTAAAGCAATGTTGGGCCAAAATTTCTCCACAGTGATAAAAGAATGGTAGTCATACAGGAAACAATTACTTCAGGTTAAGGGCTGGTTTTGGAGTGGCCTACTCAGTACTTCAAAGCAGATGGTTCGAGTCAACCGAACCAGGTATTCACTTAAGCACAGTCTTAAGGTACTGCCACAGGTCTGGACTTTGATTAGGTCGTTCCAAAGCCTCAAATCTTTTATTTTTCAGCAATTCTGAATTAGACTTACTAGTGTGCTTTGGATCATTGTTCTGTTATTGGATCCAATTTTAACCAAGCTTTAGCTGTCAAACAGCTGTCAAACCTTATATTTGCCTCTGGAATACTCTCATATACAGAGGTGTTCATGGTCCAACATTGCCACCATGTGAATGTGCCTTTTTGTTGCTCATCTTTTTATGTAGAAATTCCAAAGAATAGAATCAGTTTTACTTGTGTTTTGTACAGTATTTTTTTGTAATGTTTCCCCTGACATGTCTGCTTACTGCTCTTTATACAAAGCCATTTCTGATTAAACCACATGTTAGGTGATCTTAGTCATTTTTTGACAGACCAAGGTTGTAATCTTATACCTGTATGCATAATAAAGGTGGAAATTCCAATAAATAGAATCAGTGTGCTTAGTCTTGGTGTTTCTGTCAAACCTTTGCTTTTTTTTTAATTACTGGGGTTCCTTGTTATTTTTTAAATAATTCTTTTTATGACATTTTCTTATTAAACAACACGTGAAGAGAGGGCTTAATGTCAAATGTATTTTTGACATTTGTAGACTAACACTATAATGTTTATAATGCGAACTTGATGCATAATATTGTTAGCTGGAATAATAAATGGTTGCAATTTTTACCCAACCTGCTTTATGATTTATATATAAAACTATGTCTCCACATCATAGCTTTTAGTGTTAAATCACTTGTTTTGTAGTGATTTGACCGTGTTGAGATCCTTTCAAAACCTACACCTTTCCACAGCCTGGTAGACAGACAAGCTGTGGGCAGGTGTATGTTTTTGAAAGGATCTGAACACGGTCATAAACTGCTTAGTGCATTACTTTTGTGCAGAATGTCAAATTTATTTAACCATTGACTACAAAACAAGTGATTTAACATCAAAAGCTATGATGTGGAGACATAGAAACTGCTAAACTGCCATTTTCACACATAATGGGCTTTAGAGTTGACAGATGATCTGTATTTGGTAAAGTATGCAACATTATACTAAGTAATCAGGCAGTTCAGCAAGTTCTGAAATAATATATTCATCCTTTCTGACACCAATGACAACCATGACATGGTCACGAAGATCACACTTTTTCCCTTTTATGATATTTGATGTAATAGTAAATGAAGTGGTGGCACAGTGGCTTAGTGCTTAGCACTTCTGCCTTGCACCTCCAGAGTCATGTTCGATTCTCGCCTCGGGTCTGTGTGCATGTTCTCCCCATGCTTGGTGGGTTTCCTCAGAGTATTAAGGTTTCTTTCCACATTCAAAATGATTAGGATTAGGCTAATACAGATTATATCTGCACCGAATAAAGCGGTATAGATGATAGGAGATTCAATTTAAAAATATTTTTTTTTAAAGATTGATATAATAATCAAATAATTATGTAACAGTTTGCTTCCACAAGTGAGTGAGTGTTTTGTAAAGATCTTTTCTAGCGCACGTGCTGTCTGCGCTGAGTTTTTAAATAAAGTTATTTCGAAGGCGCCGACCACGTGAGCCACCCGGGTGAATGAGCCAATCAGCAGCTCGCGGTGCGCAGAACCCGGGAGTGAGATTGGAGTAATGTGAGTGCCGTGTTTTCGGTTATAAACTGTCAAAACATCTACTTTGAGCGCTTCAACGGAACTGTACCGCGTTTGGAGTTAAAGCGGTAAGTTAAAGATTCACCATGCGGTTATGCTAACACTCGGGTGGAGTGATTTGTTCACCGGTGTGTTCATGAAACGTGCTGCTAACTGCTCTGCTAGCCTGGAGCTCTGCGGCTAGCTAACGAGCCGCGCTGTTCATTCAGACACTCAGTCATATGGATGGGGCTCCTTTACGTATTTTATGAGATAAAATATACAACACAAAAAGGGAACAGCTACGATCTGTTTCCACAACATCCAATTTAGCCAAGTGGCGTAGCACGGTAGCTAACGGTAACTAGACCGACTACATGTACACTGTTAATGATGAGTTCACTGAGAGCCTCAAGCGCAGGTCACTTTCGTGGAACTTAGTTTGAGGATTTATTTAATGCATAATCATGTAAATAACACGAAATTATTTGTGACAAAGTGACTGGCAAAATTTGACAAAGATACACCATGTTTGAAGGCATTTCTGTGATTGTCAATAAGTATTAGAGATGGGAGGAAAAATTGTCAGTCATGTATCTGTATGTGTGTGTGTGTGTATGTATATATGTATGTATATATGTATGAATATGAAGTGAGGTGGTAAAATATTGCAGTTCCTTTATAATCCTTCACACTGGCAGTCAGCACAGCATCCTGTGTAGTTTGCTAAGTTAGTTTAGAATTGTAAATCTGGTCACTCCCACCTGATTTACTGTATATACAGTAAATATATATCATGTAGATAGAATAATATATTGAATAATATGAATCTGATACATTGTCTACCCGTCTGCACTGGACTGTTGTGTGAAGGCAAATAGTGAATTATAACAAAAGAGGAATATCAAGACAGTTAAGAATGGCGATATCACCTCTTATCCTTCAGGTTGTATGGCTGTCTATTCTTCCAACGTCTTGACGTGTCACATTTTGTGGCGTAGTGGACAATCGGTTTGAGCGGGTATAGCATCCAGACTGAGACACATCTTTAGGACATCCTCTGGACGTGGTTTAAAAAGAAATATAAAAATCAGAAGTAATGTGGTTTTGACTGCTCAGAATTCATGAGAGCAGTCTGATTCCACACTAATTCCGATCCGAATATGGCAAAAATTGGATTAGGGCTGGCATGGCATAAATGACAGCTAAATTGTGAAAGGCTGTCATTTAGTGTGTCATTTAGTGTGTGCTTCTACTAATGAAGTGTGTCTGCTTCAACAGGCACAATTAGAATCTTCCATCTGTTATACTAGCTGGTATTATAATAAAAAAGGGAGTTTTTGATTAGTTATCATTATTTATTTATTTGCATTACTGGATTTCTTTTGGGTTGAAATTTATTTTTCATAGTAAAAGATCAAATTCCCAGTTGCATTTTTGGTTGCCTTTGAATAAATAAGCTCTTTACATTATAATCTGTGTATAAAATTGCAATAACTCATTGTCAGTGATATGATTAAAAGTCGATCAACCAGGGTTTACTTTGGTGATGCTCCTTAATTGTATATTCACATGAATTGAAGAGCTCTCATTGAATATGAGAGGTTATCCTGAAATTACTGGATTTTCTTAAATACAAAATGTCTTATAAATGCTCCTGCAAATCAGTGTTTAAACCAGTGGCTCTCATCCCTGGTCCTGGAGAACCCCCTTAGGAACCCAAACTTGACGACCACTGGTGTAAATATTAAGCTCTATGCAGAAGAACAATTTTGTTTTATATCCTAGTTGATAACTGTTCTTGTAGCACAATGCATAATATAGTTTTATTTGATTCTGGCTTAAAAATACTGCTTCTGAATTATATTTAAATAAAGCTATACCTGAGCCCCTGCATTAACGGCAAGTAGATGAAAAGTAATACTGATTACAGGTAAAAAGGTACACTTATGCTTAAAAACTTTATAATCTTTTGCCTCAGGTGCGTGGACATGGATGCCGAGGGCTTCGGGGAACTGCTGCAGCAAGCCGAGCAGCTGGCAGCTGAGACCGAGGCCGTGTCCGAGCTGCCTCATGTCGAACGCAATCTTCAGGAGATTCAGCAGGCTGGAGAGAGGCTGCGCTCTCGCACCTTCACGCGAACCTCACAGGACACAGCCGATGTCAAAGCGTGAGCATGCAGTTTTTCTATTCAGCATTTCAGCATCACAGGATAGTAATTTGACCATGTAATACTAAATGTTTTTCTTTTTTCTTTTTTTTTTTTCTGTTCCACGTTGTACATACAATGTCAACAGAAAGTTTTCCACATTTCACACTCATCTTTAAAAAAAAAAAAATCCCCTTAATATTGTACACACAATACTCAATTTACACAATGATAAAAACTTTACACAATGATAAAGTCAAATCACATGTTTGAAGTGTTTTGTTTATTTATTGAAAAATAAAGACTAGAATATCACATTTACGCAAGTATTCAGACCCATCACTTAGTACTTGGTTAAAGTACCTTTGTACTACCAGTGGCAGCCTCATGTCACAATGGCACAATGTTTCAAGCTGATCCAGGATGAATGGGCAGTATTGGTGCAAGGCTATTTTCAGGTCTCTCCAGCATGCTCTATTGGGATCAGGTCTAGACCCAGGACTTTTACAAAATTGTTCAGAAGCCACTCCTGTGTTTTTTTTTTTTTGGCGTTAAATTTTGGGTCGTAGTCTTGTTGAAATGTAAATTGTCGTTTCAGCCTGTCTCTCCTGAGAATAGCTCCTTATTTTTCTGCATCCATTTGTGTTCAAATAGTCAATCTCAAGCTTCTCCCATCTCCCAGGGGAACACCGGATCTTATTTATAGTGACCCTTAGGTTCTTGGCTACCTCTTTAAGCAAGCAAGGCCCTTTGTCCCCAATTACTCAGTTTGGCTGGGCGGCCAGATCTGGAAAGACTCTTGGTTGTTCCAAATATCTTTCATACAGGCTACCACGCTTGTAGGCACTACAGTGCTGCAAAAGTTCATAGTATTCTTTCTAATAGTTGTGTCTTGAACTTTACCTTCATCTGATACACCATCTACTGTGAGACCTTGATGTGTGACTTTCCTAATAATGTCCAATGAATTCAATTTGGCACAAGTTGTAGAAGCATCCAAGGGACCACTGATAGGAGTAGGATGCACCAGAGCTCAATTGCCAGTGTCATAACAAAGAGCCTGAATACTTGTGTAAATGTATTATTATATTTCCTGCCGTTTCCTGATTAAGCTTGTATACACTGGCAAGAATTGTGAATTCCCCAGTACCATGTTGGAAACCAACAGTACACAAAACTATATAAAGTAAAAATGAAAAACAGTGAGATCAATGCAGGACAATAAATACAGCAAACTGTATCACTCCTTTAATGACTTGAAATGACTTGAAATAACTCATATCTCTCTTTTTTCCCCCGCTCCAGCTCAATTCTTCTGGGTTCTAGAGGACTGGACATCTTTCACATCTCGCAGCGACTTGAGAGCCTGAGTGCAGCCACGACATTCGAGCCACTGGAACCAGTGAAAGATGCAGACATTCAGGTAAGGGAAATTGTAGTATTGCAAACATCGAGATTATAAGAAGTCTGACTGTCTTATATAAGCTTTGTATCTTGATTATGAGCCTGGATTTAAGATGATTCTAATACCTCTAGCGACTGATAAAGCAAGAATGTTGGTTTTGAAATATTTGTGAGCACACAAAACTAAAACTAAATAAAAACTTGTAATGTCATAATCGGTTAAGTATGTAAAAAAAATAAATTTAAGCCCTGATATTTGATATCGCCATGATTATATTCAGGATAAGTGTAGACGTCTGACTGCAGCTGTAAAGTCAATAGGTAGTAATGTAGCAAATACGGATGTCAACTATCCACTCTGTTTTCATAAAAAATATGCACTTATCTAAACAGCCATTATGTGGCAGCAGTACAGTTTGTGAAGACACAGGTCAAGAGCTTCAGGTCACTTCAGACATCAGCATGGGGGGGGAATGTGATCTCCATGACCGTGAGACGGTTGTTGGTGCCAGACGGGCTGTTTCGAGTGCTTTGCAAACTGCTCATCTTCTGGAAATTGTGTCTGGATATATATTAGTGGACAACATGGCACTGTTTACTTCCTGTGTGGTTTTGAATCCTTTTCAGAGTCAAATCAGGAGTCACCCTCTTGTCAAAATTGTAGCCAGAGTCTGAGAGCTTGAAGCCAGAATAGATATAGGTGGACGCCCAGTATCATGTTAAAGTATCACATTATGTATCATTAGCATGGGAAAAGTTTAAAATAAAACATTTCATGGGTGGTTTCCATTACGTTTCCATTCTGTGGTAAAAGTATAAAAAAAAAATAATCATATTTTAAGCCATAAGTTTAGGAGTGTCTTTAAGTAGAAGTAGCTATGTATACCAGTAAACATTGACACTTATCACCTATTCTTTGACGCAGTAAAATTCTGTTCTTAATAATATTTTTCTAGTTCTGATATCTGCAGTAATTAATGCATCTGAAAAGTGTGTCCTTGTGTCTCTGGAGTATTTAGAAAAGAGGGACTGGCTAAGCTTTTAATGCGAGCTGTGATTTGAGGGAATATGGTCTAGTTTTAACTCGTAATGGGAGATTTTTCTCCATTAATTTGCTTGCTTTACATTATTGACACAGACAGCTCATTATTGGAACAGAGCACGTCACGGAGGAATCGTAGCAGACTATTCAAATATCATTTCAGAGATATTGATTGTTCTCTTTTTCATGTTAAAAAAGAGCAAGTAAACAAGTTTATGTAAAACATATTTTAACATTCGAAACAATACGAAACTGGATATCCAGGTTTTATAAAACATTTCAGCAGTTAACTCAGATAAGTGATAGTATTTTAGTCTTTCTAAAAACTGTGAATTGTGTAGTTAATGTTTTATGTTCAACAAACAAATATATTTGTATTTTGATTAATTTAAAGCTAATACTTGTAAATACAGTGTGACTTAAAGGTAGGATGTTGTATTTTTTTACTTGGGGTGCTCTGTGCAGCCATAATGATTAGATAACGGAGAATAAAAGCTCTGTTTAGGAGATAAAGCTCAAAAGTGAGGTGTTGTGGTGGTATTTTTATGTTATTAAAGAGGGCCGTTTTGGCGCAGTTTTGGCTCGGGGTAGTTAAGGCACTGGGTTACTCATCAGAAGGTAGTAGCGATGGAATTTATGGCTCTTTGAGGGGATCTGGATCTTGGCGATCCGTTCTTTTTAAAGAGCCGTTAAAAAGAACAACTCTTTTGGCTCTTTTTAAATATTTAGTTAGTTTTAAGAAGCCAGCTTGGGGGCATCTCAGTTTATCCTGGAAATAATCACTGGGAAGAATGATGAGTGGAGATTTGTAGTCAGATAATTAAAAATCAGATATCACACACCAATATCTAAGTTTGAATTATTCTGAAATATTGATTATTACCTCATTTGTCATGTGTGGACTATATTCCATAGGGTTGCACAACATCCCTCTGCTTAGACAGTGACATCACGATTTTGGATTTACCTTTAGTACAAAGTGTGTGTATGTGTAACGCTATGTTGACTTATGTTATTTATGCAATACCTACTTACAAATAAACAATAAAAACAAGGTTCGCGAACGTCACAACTCTAGAAGGTAGCCCCGGTTCGAGCCCCAGATTCACTGTGTTTCCATTGTTGGGGCCCTTGAGCAAGGCTCTTAACCCTGTTTGCTCAAGGGGCGCTGTATCATCGCTGACCCTGTGCTCTGACCCCAGCTGTGCCAGGATATACAAAGAAGGAATTTCACTGTGCAGTAATGTATATGTGAGAAATAAAGGCTTAACTTAAGTTTACTCTGTCGAGAAAGAAGAGTTCACAAAGATTGCCTTTGAGGTGGTAAAATGTTGATATTCCTCTAGTATTCCTTTAGTAAATGTAGTCCACTAGGAGGCACTAAAATCAATAATCATTGCAACCATTCAGGTATTTTTATACACATTTCACATTCTCCCCAACTTCTGCGAACACAGAATTTTGTTAGTTCTTTAGCATTCTTGTGTTATAAAAGAACATCTTTTTGAATCTTCCCATTTGATCTTCATTGTTTCCCATAGCCTTAATAAACTTTATTTACATTTACAGCATTTGGCACACATCCTTATCCAGAGTGACTTACATTATTATCTCATTATACATCTGAGCAGTTGAGAGTGAAGGGCCTTGCTCAAGGGCCCAATATGTAGTGGCAACTTGGTAGTGGTGATGGTATGGTTTTTGAACCTGGGGCTTTCTAATCAGTAGTCCAATGCTTTATGCACTGAACTACCTCTGCCATCGAAATTTGTTCGATGTACAGTGATTTGATTTATAGTTAGCACTCAACATTTCAAGAAATTACCTACAATTGCTTTTAAAATGTGTATAAATTATAATTTTGATAATTCTCCAGTGTGATGTGTCAAAGGTCCAATGCTCACTTTTAAGACATTGTGTGAATTACAAAAACATTTACAGCTAATTAAGACTATAGGTGTTGTATGCCTATGAAGCAAGGACCATGACAACTGCTGCTTGCAGCTAAATTGTAGTCTTTACGTTTGCCACGGGAATAGGTGGGGTTTAAAATTGTAAAATTGTTTAAAATTGTCCAGCCACTAGATGGCCTCAGAGGTTATAACTGGTAGGTAAAGAGTCACAGATTTTCACAGCAATGTAGAATTAACACATTTAACAAAGGCTGGTATTGGAATGACTGGTTAGTAGTAGAAGTTTGTGGATGCTAACGCTCTTGTCTCGCAACTGATGATCTGAGATGGGTATTTACTAAAGTAAAGATTGTAATTTCAACCATGCTCCATCCTGTATTAGGGCTTAAACACTTTTCAGCACTTTTCAGTTGGTGTCCTATGTCGAGAAAGGACAAATACTGTAGGTGCATGTGTGATTTCTTTCCTTGTGTCTTAAGCCCTTGCCTTGATCGTAAAGATTCCCATCACGCTTTCAATGACTGTGTGGGCAACTCAGCTAAGACATTAGGGCAATAGTCTACTTAGCTGTTTTATTTTCAGTTCCAAATAATCCCACGCAGTGTTTTTGCAGGTCAGTCATGGTGACCCCGTGTTCCGTCACTGTAGTCGGACAAGTCATACTCAGATTTATCCCTGTACACCCTGCAGTGGTCATCCTCGTTTGTAGGCGTGACAGTGTTGTGTTAAGTCTGACTAATAGTTAACAGTTTTTTGCTGAGTAACATCGGTGCAGATTTTTTCCTTCTCATTCTCTCGCCTCAAAACATCACAAATTTAAATCCCTTCTAATGTAAAATTAGTTGTATAACAAATTTTTGGTGTATGGTGTTTATGCTGTAGATCATCTGCCTATCCTCAACTCAGTGTAAATCTAATCTGCTGTGTGTTCACCAGAGGGCGATATTGAACACAGCACTTGGGCGTAGTACTTGCTGACTTTTTTTTTTTGAACATGAGGGATTTAATGATTGTTAAAGCCTTATGTTTATAAATGAATCACATTTAATTGGTGTATACTGGCTCTAACTATTGGTGTTTTTAATGTAATAATATATAAAATCCTTGAATGTGGGATAGAGGGAGCTTTTCTCCGAGGCTGTAGACTCAGTAGTATGATGGGTGGATGAAAAAAATGTTCCTTTTACAGCTCAGTCTGAATATATGAAGATGCATTGCGTCTTTTTGCTTTCGATTTCTGTATGGACCTTGCATGTTTGTCTTAGAATGAACAACAGATTCATATCAGGTGATGGGTGTTCAGATATTAGGCCTACTGCTTGGAAATTGAGTCATGGAATGACACAGCGGTGACTGAACAGAGAGCATTAAATCATCTGGTATGAAGACATTTTGGTAACAACTCATGGAGTACATCATAAGGTCATGAAGAATTCTAGAAAATTCCATGACCCTCACTTGTTTTTAATTCATTCACAAAGTTGGATGTGAGGATTAGTTAAAATTGGAGCTTTAGGAATTTAGTAAGTCAGACTATTTCTTTTACTCCTAAAACCCGCACTTATTTTTTATCTATTTACGCAAATTATTGAAAAAGCCCTACTAGATAGGGAATGGAATTAGGGTTTCAGAGTGTAGAATTGCCAGTTAGCTCATTCTCCTATTCTGCTAACACTGTAGATGTGAAAATCAGCAAGTACGAATTATCTTTTGTAAGAATGCTCCGGAGTTCTGTCTTGGTTTTCTTAATAATGAACTCCTATAAGTTAGCTTGCTAGCTGATGTTATGGGCCAATTTCAGCATTCTAGATCTGACATTTGGAATTGTCTTGAAATCACAAAGCCTCACAGCACGGACAAGGTTAGTATCAGTGAGATAATGTGTGTAAGCTAAAAACAAACAACCTCTTAAAGTGACTGCTTTCTTTATAAAAAAATTAGGCATCCTTTCAGTGTTATAAATGTGACATTAATCTGACAAACTTTATTTTACAGAATTGTATTTTATTTATTAAAATATAACAAAACACTCTCCCTGAACCTCCCACCCTCCCCACCCTCACGACAGCATCCTACTCTCAGCAACACAAAGGACCCCTGACAGAGATGACCCAATTGTTTGTGTAGGCATCATGAATTGCAGAAAGGGTGTCCAGATCTTGTAAAAGTCCTCAATGTTCCTAGCCATATACGCTAGCCTGTCTTTGGGAAGACTAACTACAGTTATCTTCCTGATCCATTGACCTAAAGCAGGCCCTCGAGCATCCTTCTGGTTTGAAGCAATAACATTCCTGGCTTGCAACAAACAGAAATTAATTAGCAAACTGACACAATTTTAAGGTGTAAACGTTTTCTACAAACGTAGAAATGTTTGCCATTTTTGTGATAAATGTTTTGGGATACACTGGTGTAGTGTGTGTGACCTGCCTAAATCAGTGCTTCAACTATATAAAGATAAATTATTGCTGACTTTTTTTTTCTGGCTCTTTCCTTTCTCATTCTTTTACTTTGTAGTTTTCAAAATTTTCGATAAGACTTTATTGTTAAATTTACAAGGACGTGTTTATCAGAGTAGTGTATCAGCATGGTTTGGTAGGAACCTTATGCACTATGCTTTCTTTTTCCTATGGAAAGGTTGCTAATGGAACTGCCCTACATACACTTTCTATGCTGCAGCCTTTATATAGCTGTATCTAAGATCATGTGCAACTTTATCTATTTTACTAGTTGTAAAAAGGGCTGCACATTTGTATTTTTAACAAATATTGCAACATAAACTGATTGTGTGATGGTTAAATGTGCTACATAGGCTACGGTCTCATTACCAGCTTAAAGTGACTTAATTTATACATTTACAGTATTATTGTTTTAACCCTAATATGACCCAGATCTGGTTTATTTATGGCTGTCTGAACGCACAAATCTGAAGTTTTCTTAGATTGCATCTGAGTCACTTTTGAATGTGTTCCTAACTTGGATACATAAGTGGTCATGTTACCTAAATGAGAACAGGCAGATCAGAATTCTTGTGAGTTTTTGTCGCCTTTTTGCGCTCGCTGATGTCAGTCGGCAGCGGCTTAGCATTTAATCATATTTTTTTAGGCTGACAATGGTGCAAATTATCTCATTAATAAGACATTTGTCAATATTTATTTATTTATCACCTTAAAAGTATATTAATAAAAAAAAAAATCCATAAATTACTGAAACTATATAAATCCCTATGCATATATTGCCTATAACAAATTGCAGCCTTTTGCGATTATATAATTGCACAGGTCCATATTGCAATTAAAATGATGCAATTAAATGTGCAGCTCTAGTTGTAAATTTCCCAGTTTTGGACATGCTGTAACGGTGCTTATCTGTATTTTTTCTTCAAGCACAGAATGTTCTTTTGCTCATAGTAAGACTGGCTTTTCTGGGTGCTTTCTGGATTCCACCATATTGCTTTCCCTTTTTAAACAGAATGAGATGTGGGTGGTGTGAGTGGGCATTCGGGGAGTGTCTTAAAAGAAGTGACAGGAGTTCGGCCCAAAACAGTTTTTTGCAGCCACGTTATACACTGTAGTGCCATTTGTTAAACCACTTTATACCAAAGTCATGTTCTACATGTATTCCAATATGTAAAGATGTATGCTTTTTGTATTCTGCTAACCATTTAGTCCTGAGGCTCGTTTCTTTCTGTCCCTCAGGATTATGTTCTAATATTTCAGGCGGGATCACGTACACGTGTCAATCATCGGCTACATGTTCCGTGTAAATGTGTTAATCTTTTTTAGCGTCATCCTCGGCTTGCGTTTTATCGATGCAGCATGATAGAGACGGGTTTTGTCGACTCATCACATTAACGTATCGATCTCCCAAGGTTTTTGTATCGCATCCTGAAGGCTCGGTGTCGCCCCTCCACCCCCACCCCTCCCAACCTCCCTCATCCGAGTCTGCCTCTCCCACCCTCCCTTCTTTAGCCTAGATATTTCTGTGGTGGGGCCTGCCAGAGTATACCTCTTACTGGAAGTGCACTTAGCATCTGGCAGTAAAGCTAGCTCTCTCTCCCTCCCTCACTTCCTCACTGTCTGTGTCAGATTTTTTTTCCTCATCTCTTTCAGCATGGACCGTGTGTCTTTGATTTACTGGCACTTATCATGCTTTGATTTGACGCTCTTTCATAATGACTAAATCATTTTTTAATCTAAAGCTGTATGAAAGCCTTTTAACTATGAAATATAATGAATATGAGTCTATACAGAGGCCATGCTGAGGAATGCAGTGTGTTTGTGTTTGTGGGGGTGGTAAAGATGTCAAATGGCTGTACAGTGTGCTGCATTTATATTAAGTTATTGTTCTTTGTGTTGCTCGCTCTAAGTCTGCCGTGCCGCTCGTCTCAAGACAAAGAGAGCATACACTGTTAATAAGGCGTAGCTGGTTATATCTCCCTGCATGTGTGGATGTGTGAGCGCGTAACCGCCTGTGTGTGTGTTCTGGTAAAATCCCAATATTAAAAACCTAATATTTTAGGATGAGCACGGAATTAGGCCGAGATGTACACGAGTGTGATCATACATCGCCGTTGTCTGATACCGTAGAGAGACGAAAAAGAACGTACGGTCTATAGCACTCTGCTTTTTTTCTGTAATGGAGAAAAGTGGAGGTTGTGCAGCGTGGCACGAGCATGTCGCAGTATTCAAGCGAGGAGTGGGATTTCTGGAAGGGCTTTCTCGCAGTGGCGTCGAGATGGCAGAATCGTGAAACGCGTGACTCTCTCTTTCTTTTCCTGCTCTCCAGCTTTCTGTCTTCCTTTCCTTCTGTCTCCGAGCGCAGCCCCTGTCTTCTGCTTACACACTGTGATAGATGCAGCTGCTCTAGCTCATGTGGGTGAAATAGCTGTACACGCGCTCGTGCCTGGCCTGGCCAGCCGCTCCAAAGCCACTGCACTCTTCTCATTAACTAAACATGACTCTTAAGAGGATTATTAGCCCAATTTCTGGACAGGATGTCGGAAGCCATCAGGAGAGGGGAAGAAAAAAAAAATCCATTACCATAATTGCGTTGCGCTAAGAGAGGGGGAGTTGTTGAGGAGGGGGGGGGGGCATGCAGAGATGTATAAAAAAGGAAGAAATGAGTGAGACTGAAAGAGGAGGATGGCAAGGATGCTGGAGGGAGGAGGGAGGGGGTGATGGGTGATAGAGAGTGGTAGACGGTTCAGGCTGAATTATCACTCCTCCTCAGCATCCCCCCTTCGCCTATGCGCAGACTTGGTATGGTCCTCCTCCGACAATAAAGCAGCCCACAGGAACCCTGCTCGTGGCACATATCTGGGTTCAGACCAATGGCCCGGCACGGGGTGGGAAGGCGCTCGTGGCAGACTAGAGTGTGTGCCGGCAGCGAGCGAGGTCAGAAAACGCCCCAGAATGGCGCTGACCAACTTCCTGAAGCTAGACAAGAGGAAAGGGTGTGTTGGGGCGCAGCCACACACTGCTCCTGGCTATATGCACCTACTCTGACAGGCTGAGGCACAGCGTGAGTAAGTATCTTCTACACCATCCATGCCTACTTTCACACTCGCACGAGTTCAGTTGGAGCACACATGATTCAGATTCGAAGCCCTTGCATCATGTAGATTCCACAGCTTTCACCTTGCGACATGCAACTATAACGATGGCGATAACAAATGCGATGAAGATGATGCTGACGAAGGCTGGATGGCCACACAGGAAGTAGTGGCATTAGGGTGGGGTTCCTGTCTTGGTCATTGTTTTAAAGTGCTAATGGAAGGAGATGCAGCCTTATCCTCGTTACATTAAACAGCGCAGATAAGGAGCATGATTGCGTGGACGTATTATATCTTGAACTTTTTTTTTCTTTTTTTTCCCCCTTTCTTCTAAGCTGGCTGTCAGTATGTTTGCTGAACAAAATAATTTTTGCTGCATGTGTGACAGTGCATTTACTTGAATACACGGGTTAAGGGGTGTCCGTGTCCGTGCAATATGTATGTCCTGCAGTCCATAGGAACGACATGTAGTCTGTACATGCTAACATCGCTCTGTAAATGTGCATGATCTAACCTGACTGAATGTTAGAATTGGCATGTCTAAGATACGGATTATACTGAGCATTCCAGAATGTCTGACTAATGTCTTATCGTGGTTACTATGTCCTCTTTCCCCACCTACGTGCAATTCCCTATACAAGTGCATGGCTGTCTGGGTGGGAACTGCTCTCTTTGTGTGCCACATGAAATTCCCTCATCATCAGATAATGCACGTTTTGACAAATCTAAACCAGACATACCTGATAAAAATTTATGACGCAATACGAGTTCATTGTAACTCCTGATATTAACATTGATTTATAAAACCAGGTATAAGATATCAAAATAGACCTGTTCCTACTTTAAGGGATCACTATAGACTATATGTGTAAAAAAAAAAAAAAAAAAAAAAAAGAAAAGCTGGCTTTTAGAGTGGGTGAGTTCTGTTCGTTAGTGGATGAACCTAATGGACAGCAGGTGGCGCTAGCATCTCTTCTGGTCTGGTGGATGCTAAAGCCATGATGACTGAGCAAGAAACGATTGCCCCCCCCCCTTCCCCCAAAAAAAAGGACTGAGCTTCACGACTCTTGTTTTAGGTTGAAGCGTTTGAGAAACGCACACGCTGTTAATTGCGCAAGCTCCACCTCCACCGATCTCCTGAGCTCCACTCATCTCCACAGTAAAATCAGTCCTCATTTGCAGCTGTCAATCAAAGGTGTGGTTGAGTTGGTGAGCCTGGGCGGGGGGGGTGAAGGGGTATTAGGGTGGAGAAGTCAAAGGGTGTTGGGGGCAGGGTGAGAAAAGCTTCCTGAAGAGTCGGAAAGACGGAGAATGAATAGAGTTCTTTAGAGGCGCCAATGGGCGTATGGTGTCTAAGGAAGTGATTAAAGTGGGGTGCGGTGGCATTTTGTAAAAAGACATTTTTCCGTATGAATCAGGTGCCAGAGTGAGAGATAATTCGATGAGAGGCAGTGTCTTGTCTTAAAAGCCTCGTGTCAGAAAATGTAGTGGGCGTCCACGGGTTTCCTGAAAGCTTTCCTCTGCCACACGGTGTCGCTATTTTCGAAACGTTCCATCCTTCGGCCCCACCCAGCTGCATTCGTGATGCTCTTTATTCTAACCTCCAAGCTGACCACTGCCAACTTGCCCTCAGATATGTGTATCCTGCTATCCCAACCCCCCACTGAGTGTGTGTGCTGCAGATGGCTGTTCGGTGCCGGCGTGTGGCTTCGCGCAGAGAGCGAATGTGCTAGTTTTCGCCTGCAAAGTGTCCTTTCCTGTCTCCAGTCTCAGCAGATAGGGTTTCACTGAAACGAGCGAGTAAGGATGTATGTCCAGTGTCTGCGTCAGGGGATTCGCAATGCAAGCATGGTTTCCTGACTAATCCTTGCGTTCAAGTTTTAAAGATTTTCTTCTCATCCTTATTGATATCATGGAGTCCCTCTGGCACAGCTTGTAACCATTGCAAGTTCTACTGGTAATAGAGGATATTTTTTAATACATGGGGTTTTAAAAGATATGATATTCTCAAGTGTCGCCTAAAAAATCAAAAATGTTTGTCATAACCTTTATCATGTTTACCAGAGCAGAAAGAATTGGTTTATAGGTTGTAGGGGGGAGGACAAAGTTATCTCTCTAATCAAGCAAATATTAATTAGACACGCCGTGGGTGGCTCATCATACACGAACGCGTGTGGGGAAGGGGGTGGGGGGGGTGGGGGGGAGGGGGGGGGAGTAAAAGGGTCGTGAAAAGTGCACAGAACTTCCAGAACCTTCTAGGCTAAAACCGAAGGCCTCGTGAAGCAGGCGAAGCTAGTCTGGCGCCTCCATGTTGGATGACTGGAATTACAGTGTGGCGAGATGATTTTGTAAGTAAAAAAAAAGGAAATAAACATTTTTTTTTTTTTTTTTTTTTTTTGATAACGATGGCATTCCAATAATTTTGCCGTCGGTGTATCTTAAAAGATGTAGATGATCAAGAAAGGAGAGAGAGAGACAAAGAGAGAGGGCGTGTGCTTTGAAAGCTGAGAGGGGAAAAGTAGGTTGCAGCACATTTAACCTCCAGGCCGTGTCTGTTTTTCCAGGGCTTTCTGAAAAATGAGAGAGACAACGCACTGCTGTCCGCCATTGAGGAGTCTCGCCGCAGGGTAAGTTCTCGCTTCGCTTCGGCTTTCAGTCAGTTTGTCGGTCTACACACAGATCTTAACCCGGTATATGTTATGATTTGCATTTATAATGTCTGTCCGATCCCACCACACAAAAATGGTCTCGCGCACACACACACAGACACACACACAAAATCTTCCATCAATCAAGAGAAGACTTGATGTCCCAGCCTACTTGCATTAACATCTTAGCAGCTATTAGTGAGGTAAAAATAGGAGGCACCCGCCAGCCATTATCCCTCAGTCAATCAGAGGGCAGACTTCTGCCGGGTCAATATCTTCTCCATCTCACCACTTAAACTATTATCCCTCTGATTTGGGAAGGGTAAGATATCTGGTTTAGCTGTCTCTAATAGCCATAGCAAAAAAAAAAAAAAGTCAGTGTTTAGACATTTATTTATAAGTAATTCTAGCCAAGCTGCTATTTTTCAAAGACGTTACCCCAATGAGTATGATTCGAAATACCTCAAAATACGTCCGTTTTGGATTTTCACGCTAATACATCTTGGTTAAAATCTAGCTAATTAATTCTGCAGTCTGCATCTTTGGAGCTCTCGAGTTTTTCCTTGACTTGGTGGTAACATGTCACCTTGAAGAACCCCCCCCCCCCCCCCCCCCTTCATGTCACCACCGCGAACACACACACTCTGTTCCATAAAAGATTTTCCTTGCAGTTCAGAAGCTGTTTTAATTAGAACGCTCGCCATTACCACGTTGGCCCGTCGGGATTGCGTGAAATAGACGAAAAGGTCTATTCAATCAGGGTGTATGCTAAATCTGTAGCAGGCAAGAAGGCAAGACCCAGTTAGTGGCATACTTCCATTAGACAAGAGAGCTCATTGCTGAGCATCCTCAGTTTCTTTTTCTTTGGCCTGAATGGAGAAGGAAATGGCGATGGTTGCAAGGCTACGGCTGGCGGTATTTAGTGCACTGTAAACACACACGCACCAGTCCAGGCTACTCCCATCTCCCTCTGCCAGCTATTTTTAATGCATCTTGTGGCAGTTAACCTATTTATTCAATAACACTGTATAGTCTTTTTTACTCTCCTCCTTCTTTACTCCCGTTCTCTCTCTCTCTCTCTCTCTATATATATATATATCTTTCTCTCTCTCTCTCTCTCTCTCAGACATTCCTGCTGGCGGAGGAATATCATCGTGAGTCCATGTTGGTGCAGTGGGAGCAGGTGAAGCAGAGAGTGCTGCACACTCTGCTGGGGGCAGGCGAGGATGCACTGGACTTCAGCCAGGATGTGGAGGTCTATAAACACACACACACACACACACACACACACACACAGGCGCGCGCACTCACCAGTGCTCAGACATTCAAACAGAGTAATCAGTCAGTTGTTAATTTCATACTGCACAGTCATGGCACTGAATCTGGAATATTTAGATTCTGAACATGCTAGAAATAGAATTTAAAAAGAGCAACCTTTACACCATGGCCTAAGTCTGTGGACACATGACGGTCAAACAAGTTTTTGCATTCTGAATTTAGTACTGTTATGAACTCCACGCTTCTGGAAATGCTTTCCACTGGATTTAGGAGTGTGGCTGTGGGGATTTGCTCATTCAACCACAACAGTATTTGTGATGTCAGGTGAAGAGGTCAGGGTTCTGTGCAGGACACTCAAGTTCCTTCCACTCTAGCCTTGGCAAATGCAAGGCCTCTGTCCGAATCTCACTTTGTTCGTTCCAATGAAATAAAAATCACGGCATGAAAAGACAAAATATGATTTTTGTGTTTCTGAGTTCATTAGAAAGTGACACATCTTCGGATGTCCACATACTTTTGATCACATAATGCATGTTCTCAGCCTTCTGGTGTGTGTGACCTGGATTCTTTCGCATGTGGGCGGGAGTGGGATTAAAATAACAGTCCCACGCACATCTCTTGTTGGATTTCTACCGTATCCAAATACACGAATGAGATGCTTTGAAGAACATTTGATTTCTAATGTACTACCATATACAGGTGCCAACATTCAGTTGGAGTGCGTGTGGTTTTTATTAATATTGAAATAACTGTAGAAAAGCAAAATTTGAATGGTTAAAATCCAATGGTGAACATTTTGTCATGCATTATTTAAAGGTCCCATATTTAACAATTTCTATAACAAGCTAATTCAATTACATTCTATTTATACAGCGCTCTTAAAATGGTCACTGTTGCAAAGCAGCTTTACAAAAATTAGGGAAATGAGTATTAAATGTGTGAGCAAATATGTATTAAATTAAAAGCTAACACCAGTCTCGGGTGTCTCCTAAAGTAAGTGTGTGTGTGTGTGTTAATGGTTAAGCTAAACCCCTCTCATCATGCCTTTTTTTTAATACCTTGAAGTCCCTTTATTTCTAATCTTCTTTTAAAATGCAGTTTGAGTGTCTTGTAAATGAGATCCTGCTGAGCCACACCCCACCAGAGAACAGCAGAGCTGAGCAAGATGCTGGAGAAGGGTCTCTTATGAGGTCACAATAGGGGGATAATTTAATAGGCCTGTTTCAACTCCGCCCACTAAAAGAATGGAAACAAATAAAATAGAAGTGAATGTATTTTTCTCATTTTGTATGTTTGTACACAGACACTGGGTACCCATTTTTAAGTCTAAAATGACTAAAAAGTGAATTTTGTGTAATAGGTGCATAATAGGTAATAGGTATTGGTTAAACATCCCTTGTGTTTCCAGGAAAAGCCTTAAAGCAGTGCACATAATTATATAGCTGATTTTCTAATGGAATTCACTCTTTTTCCTTGAGTGTACTTTTTAATATACAATAATTATACAACATACTCATAGCATTAATACAGTGTTATTATTTTGTACTGTATAGTGAAAAGACACTTTGGGGGATTTTGTGCCAATTATGTGCTGGTAAATAAAAAATCCTGAGCTCCACCAGACAAGGGTAGATCTCAGGTTGCCAAAGACAATGGCGGGTAGGAATTGGATACGACTAAATCAATAAATTATTAATCTGGAAAATCCAGAGGAAAAATTAACACTAACAAAACATTATTCTTTAAGTAAATAATAATGACTCGATTAAATACAGACATGATTTTTGCATTCTGTAATTAGTTATAGCCTACTTTAATTTTGTCAATGTACAGTAATGTTACAGGATCATCATAATTATTGTTAAATGATTGGACAATCCCTCTGACAGTCTGTACAAAAAGGTAATTTTTCTAAAACAGAATTTCTACTAAACTTGTTGGAGAAAAGCTGTTCCTTTTAGATGTATTCACACTATAATCTAAATATATTGATTTAAATACATAGTTTATGTTCATATTATGAGGCCAACATTTGAATGGCAGATCAAATTAACTGTTCTGGCCTTTACACTACAACCATGTTCTTTACTAAACGCGTACAGAACGATTGCACCTGTTGTGTCCGAAGCATAAGGCATGTGACAGAACTCGATGCCTTTCTGGCTGTTTTTTACTGTATATCAGTGCCATAAAAAAGGCATGTTTTGACAGTCAGCACAGTAAGAGTAAGGAAATGATTTTATACGCCCTTTGCAAGCAGCATTCGTGACCATGTTGCTAAACCCTAACATACACTAAAGTTTTTATACCAGAAGTAATAAAATATGGTTGGGGAAAAATAGAGCAAGTATTAAAATAGACAATAATATATATTTTTAAATAATAGCATTTATTTTTAAATGCACAAACTGTTCCTTGTTCCTGCTGTTTTCTCACGTTGACTGTTTAGACAACTAGCTGATATAGGTTCTGAGATGTGCAGGATATTAAAGGATACATGTGTGAAGCCTTAAAAATGAATGTCTGACAATCTCAGGTCTCCGTCTTAAAAGGAAGGATTGAGTGCAGGCATTTGATTTGGATGTTGTTGTTGTAAATGCAGCATATTTTTAAATGTTTCAGCCACACCCACAGACTTCTAAAATGGCGGCCATTAGGGATTCACAAAGTGGACACAGTAATGTATTTCAATTACACCCTTGCTTTTGACCTGGGTAAAGTCTGGGCTGCATTATTAATGATTGTTAAATCATGTCATATTACATTATGATCATGTCACAAACACACACACACACACACACACACAAACACACACACACACACGTCTATCTACCAGAAAATTTAAGAATTTGTGTGTGATTGTATGTGTGCTTAGTTAGGTTTTCTTTTTCCCGATTTTAAGTATTAATGATCATTTCAATTTTCCATGTATGGCCTGCTGTTTACTTCCTGTGCTGCAAGCATACCCAGCGCTCTCATTCTGTTCCTTCTTGATCAATGTGCTTCTTGTATTAGCTTCCCCCCACCCCTGTATGTGTGATTTATCCAGACAAATTGTCATTCTTTAAAAGAAATAAATTCTTGTTTGGCCTGGGGCAGATTTTTCAGTGCGCGTGAGCGCTGTTGAATGCTGTGCGCTCAAGCACGGGTTAATTTCTCGACAGCGAGTTTTATGCTGCATTGATCATTGTATTTAAATAACAACAGTATGGTAACACTCCTGCAGCTCATGCACTTCTTCTACAGTCTTGGCAAGTTACTACATGCACAGCCTTAAATTAACAGCACTTTAGTGTTGTCTCTGGTAAATAAGTCTACACATGAACAAATTAAACCGATCACCTAATGTTTTTTTTTTTTTTTTTCGCCCCCTTTCACTCAGCCGAGCTTTGTAAGTGAAGTGGGAGCCCCAGGACGCAGCGCTCTGGACAGTGTCGAGGTGGCTTATGGGCGACAGGTGAGTGTGTTGCGTATGCACAATATTTACGTATGTATACCACAGCACTTTTGAACTCTTGGATCTCAACAGTCATAAGGTGTTCACTGTTTTTTCCATAACATGGCACTGTCAAGTCTGCTAAAACTGAAATCACAAGTTTATTATTATGTACTTGTTCTAATATGTTATTGTTTCTGTAGTAGTATGAGCTTCGTGTTTTTAATAGACTAAAAAGTCATAATTGTTATGATTATTTCTTTAAAGAGCATTTTTATAACACTCTGCCATGTTAAAGCTGCAAGTTTTTTTTTTCTCGCTTCTTTGTTTATTATTGCTTTAAAAGTGATGCGTGTGGAGGGATGACACTGCTGTATGTGTTAGAATGTACATGAAAACAGAAAATAATTACATAGTATTTGATGTGTCTATAGGTGGACTAAAATGTTTATTTTAACAAATAAAACAATATACATGATGCCATACTTCATCCAATTGAAATAGAACATTTTAGGATGTACTGTTAATAATTAGCTTCAAGGTGGTTCACATCACGCCATCTAGGTGTTAATTGTTTGCGTATGCCATTCCGCCTTTTTTTTTTTTTAAAGCTCAAGATGTTAATTTAAGTGGATTTGCATGTCCACTTAATCAGGTCATGAAATGCAAGCCCAGCATGCCGATTGATCCAAAAGATTAGATTGATTGGCCAGCTTGGGGCATTATGGGTTTTCTCTCTGTCCCTGCACAAAGTCGAGATCGTTGTTCTCCTGCCTTTTCGTTTTCAGTCTCGTCAGTTTTTTGGTCACTTCTTTCCTGCAGTCAACATGTGCCGTCATATTGCCTGCGGCATCCTGTTTCTAATCTTTGTTCTTTTTTTCGACGACCTTCTAAACATTTTGATTGTTTTCGTCCTGTTTTTCATCATCCGTTCCTTTTCTGCAAAGTCATAGCTCAAACTGCCACATGAACGTCTACGAGTATGTGCCTGAGCTTTATTCTATTTCCATCAGATCTACGTTTTCAACGAGAAGATTGTGAACGGACATGTTCATCCCAACCTGGGGGACTTGTGTGCGTCAGTAGCTGACAGTCTGGATGATAAGGTGAGTTCTAGTCATAGATTCTGATTACTTTCGTTTTTTTTTTTTTTAATGTTTATTTGCATTATGATAATTTAGTTGTCAGATTGTTAATATTGTGCGTGTGTGTGTAGAATGTGGCGGACATGTGGCTGATGGTGAAGCAGATGACAGACGTGCTGCTGGTGCCAGCCAAAGACACACTGAAGAGCCGAGTCTCTGTGGAGATGCAGATGGCATTTGTCCGTCAGGCCCTGACATTCCTGGAGAACAGGTTAGACAGCTGAGAGGACAATAGAGTTACCAGTGTTACTCAGACTTGTAGAATCAAATTTTTGCATTCATGATGTATTTAAATGACCTTTTTCATTTAACTTATTTATTAACCATGTATACATTAGGTGTAAAGTTGTTCTACATTTATTAGATGACTATACTAAAATGATGTGTATATCAAGCGCATTAAGAATAAAATCATAGTATGGATCAAAAACAACCAAGGGACAATATTTTCACTTATTTTGAAAAGGCAGAGTTTGCACACTGAAGTTTAATGTGCTTATGTTAAACAGTATGTATCCTACTGATATTCTGTTCATATAATAAGGTTTAGGCATTAGGTTGTCGACAATACACATGAATGTGTGTAAAGTACAAGTAAATGACGTTTAATAAATGTAAAATGTTTTCACAACAGCATAAAATACTGTGCAAAAGTCTTATGCACATGCAAATACATGCTATAGAGCAAGTATGCCTTTAAAAAAAAACACTTTAAGGCCAAGAAAACCATAATTAATCAATTAGAGTCAATATTTGGCGTGATATTTGGGTCTGAGGACTGTTTAGTACCGAGTAAAATGTTTGCGGTTATATAAGGAAATTATCCAAGTTTAATAAGCATCCTGCAGAGCCAACCACAGTTCCTCTGAGGACTTTGCCTGTTGCACTTGTTTTTTTTTTCTGCGTGCAAGACCCAGCAGCTTCCATTTTGTATAAAAGAAAAGAAAGCAGCACATTATATAAGAAACTATTTTTACAAAACAAGTATTTTTCTGTTACAGTTAATTTTGTGGTGGAATGCGGATGTTTAAAAATCAGAAATGTTTTATACTAATGCAATAATAATAATAAAAAGAAATCCAGAGAAATGTTTGTACTAAAAACACCTTTTATAAATGATAAAAATATTAAAGACGTAATCTAATTAAATACTTAATAAAATCATCCATTTTGCATCTTATGCTATCATCAACCTTATAAATTAAGATTCATTGCATCCATTCCAATTGCATCCTCTAAATTTCCTGAAGGTCTGGGAAAGACAAATAAAAAAAGTATCTTGTAATTGTTTTTACATATATTACCTTAAATGGACAAAAGAATTCTGGTATCCAAATGTATATATTATTAATTGAAAATTATTGTCATTAGCTTAGATACTAGTTGTGTTGGATATGCATGGTTACGTTCCATCCCATTACTCAGTTAAGAGCAAAATGCAAGCACTATACGAGTGGCCTGACCTAAAAAAATCCATTGAATACCACTGCTCCAAACATTTTAACACATTGTGATTTAAATAAAGTATACTTCATATCATGACCTCTTTTCCCAGCTATAAGAAGTACACCATGGTGACGGTGTTCGGGAACCTACACCAGGCTCAGTTAGGCGGAGTACCCGGTACTTATCAGCTTGTGCACAGCTTCCTTAACATCAAACTTCCCGGCCCACTGCCAGGCATGCAGGTACTGCGACATCACTGCAGCACAGCCCTTCCTTCACCTCACACGCTAATGTATGCCAGTGTATATCATAGATAACAAAGTGACTGATTTTCCCAGCATGAGCAAATAAGCCTCTTAGTTCAGATGTGCTGGTGAGAAGTGCACATGCAAATGCAAGAAGACCAAAGACAAGCTTCCTGTGTGTGTTTGTGCCTGGGAACAGGATGGAGAGGTGGAGGGCCACTCGGTGTGGGCTTTGATCTATTACTGCCTGCGATGTGGAGACCTGGCTGCAGCCATGCAGGTGGTGAACCGAGCACAGCACCAGCTGGGAGATTTCAAGACCTGGTTTCAGGAGTATATGAACAGCCCCGATCGTCGGTGAGTTCACACTGCATTCACACAAAGCCGAGGTCTTTTACTGCCTGTATACAAACATCATCTTTAGACAGAAACAGTTAATAACGCTGTCTTCTGTTTGATCAGCCTGGCACCGAACACCGAGAATAAGATACGACTGCATTATCGGCGCGTGTTGCGCAACAGTGCCGATCCATACAAGCGTGCCGTCTACTGCCTCATCGGCAAGTGTGACATCGCCGACAACCATGGAGAGGTAGCTGATAAAACAGAAGACTATCTTTGGCTCAAGGTAAAATTTTGCTTTAAAAAAAAAAAAAAAAAAAAAAATGTTTTCTCTTTTTAATAACTGCGGGCTACATGCAGTGTCCCAGAAGTCTCCAAAGGCATGGAAAATTAGCACTTTTAGCAAAATAATTTCCAAGCTTTTTCCTACATAGTTTACATTCAGAAAGCCTTTAAGAATGCCTTTGATGAAAGAAAATTGTATTGAAATGATTCTTATGGATCACGAAATTGTGGCAAAAATGTATGTAGACTTACAGGACACCATGTATTGAAACAAGATTTATGTTTTATGTAGATAATTATTTTTTGTAGTGTGGTACTTGTTGCTTATTTGTATTTTCATTTATTTTAGTTGTTATTTTAATCCTATTTGCAGTGTTTGTGAATGAAAGTAATTATTATTATTATTATTAAATATTAGTGGTGCACAATTAATTGCAATATGGACCTGTGCAATTAATTAATCACAAAAGGCTGCAATTTATTATAGGTTATATATGCATAGCCAGGAATTCATGTAGAGTTTGGCAATAAATAAGGTATTTGTTTATATTTTTAAAAACCTTTTCAGTTAAATAAATAAATAAATAAATAAATAAATAAATACGTTTGTATACAAGTTGGCATAATTAATAGTTAAATATCAGTATAAATCACAATTGCAATATGTCAAAATAATTGCAATGTGATTATTTTTTTATTATGAATATTTTTTTTATCAAATCGTCCAGCCTTATTTATCATTTTGTTGAAAATGTTAATCATTGGTTCTGCTTCATCCTTTGTCCCGTAGCTGAACCAGGTGTGTTTTGATGAAGATGGAAGCAGCGCTCCACAGGACAGACTCACTCTGGCCCAGTTACAGAAGCAGCTCCTGGAGGACTACGGTGAGATGCAGCCCCTTGATTCAGCTTCCCCAGATTTCCATCAGGCTGCAATTTATCATGTACATTTCCATAACTCTTCATGGCAAAGAAGTTCATAAAGCACTCTCTAAACATTAGACACTCTGGTCAAAACAAGGCACCGAGCCAATACATCACCGGCTGATTCCTTGATTAACACCCTTCTTGAAGGAAGCGATTCAGGAGGAGGAAATTTATTCTCCAGCAGTTACTCTGTCCTAGATAAGCTCCCTCTCCTCTTTTTGACTTAAAACTTCCTCTCGCTGCATTTTAAAAGACGCTGCGCTGTATTTCCTCCACCTGCCTGATGAGTCAATCTTATCTCTCACGATGCCCCACAACTAGGCTGCATTAAACACTTGTGCTGATAAGGGCCGCTCCACTTCCAGCTGCAGCTCTTTTCACTGCTCTTTTTATAAACGGCAGCTCGAATCTCAGCATAAATGAGAGGGGATTATTTTAGCTCATGCGAATCGAAAGAAAGCAGACAATTTAAGAGCTTCACAGCTATAGAGAATTTTGTGGAGCTCATTACTTGCTTTAAGGAGCATTTATATTTCTTTACGTGCTTATCTTGTTAGATTTACATATATACCAAAATATTCTATATATATGCAGTATATGATCACCTACTCAAGTGTTTTTTTTTTTTCCTCTTTTTTTTTTTTTTTTAAGTGATGCATGTGTGCTCGATAACATATCGGATAATTAACTCTTTGTTCCTGATACATTCTTCAGTAAACCAGTGTAAATGTCTCATTCATTAAATGTTTCCAATCTGCAACTTTTAGGCAGCATCGTTGTGGCTTATGTATCAACACTTCCAAAAATATTCACGACATATTGCTGTACTAACTGCTCCTGTGATTGTTTTCCACAGGCGAGTCTCATTTCTCAGCCAGTCAGCAGCCATTCCTTTACTTCCAGGTGCTCTTTTTGACTGCGCAGTTCGAGGCAGCCGTAGCGTTCCTCTTCCGAGTGGAGCGTCTGCGCAGTCACGCCGTGCACGTGGCCCTCGTCCTCTACGAACTTGAACTATTGCTCAAATCGTCGGGACAGAGCGCACAGCTACGTATGTTGTTGACACATTTATCTTGAAACTATAGCACTCAACGAAACTATTGGCATTATGTGTACTGTAGGTCTGTATATTTATTATAACTGAATATGCTTAATCTTGATATAATTCAGAGTATGGTTTTCCCAGCCACCTTTGAGAGATTTGAAGACGTCTGAAAATGGCCTATATGTATAGCTACATTGAAAAATGAATATAATAATCTTTTAATTAAATGTACAATGATGATTTAGATGATTTAAATATGAATCCCATTAATACAAATGTTATTATACCAAACCTAATGGCCATGTATAAATATTGGTGTTTATATCCTGTAACTGAAAAATCATGTCTAAAGAAGAGGGCTTTTGTATGATGCATCTGCAGTTTTCATTTTAAGAACAGTGGCATAGTATAATTAATTCTATATTTGGTGTATTGTTCATTGGCAATCATGTTTGTTCTCACAGTGAGTCAGGAACCAGGAGATCCCCCCATGGTCCGCCGCCTGAACTTCATTCGCCTTCTCATGCTCTATACTCGAAAATTTGAGGCCACAGACCCACGAGAGGCCCTGCAGTACTTCTACTTCCTGCGGTATGTACATCTCACTAAACCCAAACAATCCACCGCAGACCTGACCTTGGATAAGCGTTCAATTTGAACGGTTTCTCCTGAAAAGCGTCTGGTTTACCTAGAAGTCGTCTTACCTACAGCCTTTCTCTAAGAAGGGATGAATAATTCATGAGCGACTTTATGGGTTTGCTCCGACTTATGATTATTTTCCTGAATAATAAAGCCGTTTTCATACATCTAGATCTTTCGAGTGTTTCTGAAGACCATCTGGATGACGATTTTACAACCATGTCCTTACCTGTTATAAGCAAGATTGTGTGTGCATTTTTTAGGAATGAGAAAGACCACCAAGGAGAGAATATGTTCATGCGCTGCGTCAGTGAGCTCGTCATCGAGAGTCGGGAGGTAGGGTGGGGTTATGCCTTAGGAATTACAGTCAATTTCTGCTTTATTGCACTTCTTTGAATTCCTAACCTGGCTTTTTCCTTTTATAGTTTGAGATGCTTCTGGGAAGGCTCGAAAAAGACGGAAGCAGAAAGGTATGCCTCAAGGTTCTGCGTTCTGCCTTGCAGCGTTATATAACTCGCTGGCCTGCTGGAAGAACACTTTCTGCAATCATGCCTCTATTCAAACCTTTTCCCAGAGCTTTATTTCAGCTCATTGTACTCATGCTCATTCATTATTGTACCCATTCAGCTCTACACAGGCTGTAAAAATCTCCTATTGTTTCAGCACTCATGAAATACAACGTTTCCTTTGTTCTTTTGGTGGACAAGATTAAAAAAATAAAAATACAAGCGTGTGTCCTGAAATGCTGCCCGCCTCTAAAAAGGAATTGTATTGAATCCTTTCAGCCTGGCGTGATTGACAAGTTTGCCGGAGACACACGAGCCATCATCAACAAAGTGGCCTCAGAGGCTGAGAACAAGGGCCTGTTTGAGGAAGCTGTCAAGCTCTATGAGTTAGGGAAGGTTAGTGAAAGCATGACACAGGACCTTAGACCTTAATCATCATGTGCATGACAAAAAGTTGCATTTTTATGAGTTTCTGCTTTGCTACTGATAGAACCCTGATAAGGTGCTGGAACTGATGAATAAGTTGCTGAGTCCAGTCATTGCCCAGGTCAGTGCACCACAATCAAACAAGGAGAGGCTCAAGAACATGGCGCTGGGTATCGCTGAACGGTACGTCTCTCCTCTCTCTCAACCTTGAAAATATTGATTTATTACACACTTAAGGGAAAACTTTGCTGAAAACACATTGTACACTGGCTGTAGCTGTAATTTTTCTTGTCTTATTCTATACAAGGTAGTATTTTATACCAATGTCACACTGGGACATTAGTTCAGTTGTAGTAATGTTTAATAAAAGGGGGGACAAAACTGTGATCTAAGAATCAACATTTTCTGCCAATTCTGGAGAAACAAAAAACAAAGTTTGCTTTTGTTTCTAAACATTTTCCAACAACGTTTAAAGTCACATTAATGAGAAATCCACCACAGGAACAGTGCACATAACAATTATTGTTGTGCTAAGTGACAGCTTTACTTATTATGAGATGACACACACTCTGACGCTGTAGGTGGTATTAGCTATTTCAGTATACAAGTGTACAGATGAGCAAGTAAGAGAGCTGGACAGACATAAGTAATAAAGCCCTGCTGCAGTGTGCTTTCAACGTAGATGGGTTTAAATCCCAATGGATCCAGTAGGTAGAAGAATGGCAACACAGGGACCCATTAACCAAAATGAAAACGGATAGACAGAAAGATAAATTTAAAGTAAAAACTATTTAATTACAAAATAAATCTCGCCCAAGTAGTTCAAGGTCAATTTTCCTTTTTCTTTGGACTTAAATGGATATCTTGCTCATTCCGTAGAGAAGCTTTGGTTGTTGATGCTATTGTAATGCCGTTGTGGTTCTAGGTTTCGCACTAATGGTACAGCTGGAGAGAAGTCTGTGGATAGTACCTTTTACCTGCTTCTGGACCTCATGACCTTTTTCGACGAGTATCACGCCAGCCACATCGACCGTGCATACGACGTGAGTCAAGCTGGAATCGTATTTTCAGAAATGCATCATGTACCTCTTATTGCACTTGTATAACTTTTTTTCCTTTGTGTGTTTCAGGTAATGGAGAGATTAAAACTGGTTCCTTTGAGTCAAGACCAAGTAGAGGAGAGGGTAGCAGCATTCAGGAACTTCAGCGATGAAGTAAGAGTCCTCTTTATCAGCACAGTTCATAATCTTTTGCAGTGGAATTCAGCTGTCATTTAAATAATATTTGGTTTTTTTTTTCTGTCCCTACAGGTCAGACACAATTTATCTGAGGTGCTTCTCGCAACTATGAACATTTTGTTCACACAGTACAAGCGCCTGAAGGGGGCAGCAGCAGGAACCCCGGGCAGGCAACAACGTGCATTAGAGGACCGAGACTCGGTGGGGAAAATCAGAATTGTTTTAGAGCAGAAAGACGATTTTATAAAAATAGTTGAACAATAGCAAGACGCAGTTATTACACTCCTGTTTTTAACTTTTAACATGGTGTGTAACTTCACATTTATTAATCTTTATTAAAAAATGTCATCTATACTGGGTAATAGAGTGTAGTTGACATGCATGTGAACCATGGATTAATTGCAAACTTTAACCATCATAGAGCGAAACAGTTTTATTGATGCTGTATGGCGTTATGTATTTGGGCTCATTTCTGAGCGCGTAATATATTTTAAGCACATATTGTATTCAGTGAAACGCTCTCGCATATACATTATGATCGATGGAACTCTCGTGCACTTGCTTTCTGCTTATCCGTTTTGCCAAATGACATCCACTCAAAGAGCCCATGTCATTACTGGGACTCCTACTGTACATTAGATATATATGCACATACATTGTTTTACTAAAATAAGCCTTAGTTCTTTATTTCCAGGATAAAAAAAATGCCAATTTGTCATTCACTGCTGTTCAAAGGAAGAATGTCAGTACTTTAAACAATAGTGAATGGAAAAAAATAGGCATCATCTTTCTATTTAAGACCATTTGTTATATAGATTCTATAAGTAAATAAATATAAAGCAAAGTTATATTTGTTTTCCCTTTTCTGTGCTATTAAAATGATCTGAGCCAAAAATCGTGATACGAATTAACCCACAAGCTTTGTGAGTTTTCACACTTGGTCATCTACTGACTAAGAAAAGCACCCTGAGCACGCAATATTTTAGATATCATTAGGGCAGATTGATTGTGTCAGATTTTTTCCTAGTAATTTATCATTATTTTTGCCCTTTCGTTCCAAAATTTCAGCTCTTGATGAGTTTTCATAGAGTGCTAGTTATATAGATGAAATGCGGACTGCTAGTAAAATGTTAATAATGCAGTGTTGTCTTTCACATTTGCATGCACAGATACTGCGCAGCCAGGCCCGGGCACTAATCACTTTTGCTGGGATGATCCCATACCGCATGGCCGGAGACACCAATGCCAGACTGGTACAGATGGAAGTCCTGATGAACTGAGAAAAAATGCATGAGAAAATGTCCCTGCAGTTTTTCTTTCTCCCATAAATTTCTGAGTTCTAACTCCCATTAATTTTGTTTTTTCATGATTCATACCTTTTGAGTTTATATTTGTAGTCTTTTTTTCATAATTTTGAAAAAATAAAAAGAAATTCAGTTTGTTTTTGTCTTTCGGTTTTATTTATTTCCTCACCACCTTATTTCATTTGAGTTCTAAGCCTTTGTTTAATTTTATGTTTAATCCATTTGATCAAAATCATTTATCATTTACCTCAATCAGTTTTGGATACAAATTCATTAAACCATATTTTCAATCTGATGAACATTTGTCTAGATAGCTGTAACCATTTACTTTCACATTTCTACAGAATATTCATACTTTATTGAGGTCGACTTGAAACACACCACCATCGCTGTTTCCCTGCCATGATGGTTGACCACAAGTCATTTATACAAGAGGTGTAGGAAGTGAAGTTGTTTCATATGTGGCATTTTCACCACAGATGGAAAGTTTTAGAAGAAATGTGCTTTAGCAAAATGTGGGATTTAGCAAAATTAAAATTAGCATCTGGAGCTGCTGTACTAATTTTACTGTTCATTACTTTATTGCAGTGCAGTATTTGGTACTATAGTCAATCCTTATAAACCACATGGACATGGCCATTATATGGTCATTTAACATAATTTTTAAACAAGCCATCTGCATAAGATGGTGAGTGTGTGATGGTTTGTTAAGATTGTCCATATGACTACATGAAACCCAGAAGACTCGAGCAGGAAGCAGATGTCAGGATGAGGTGTGTGTGCTGCAGCTGGTGTTGTGAATCAGGCCGATGCCACACGTCCGCGATAACCCGGCTATTTCACAACACCAGGGTGGCCCCACACTGCTGCCAACATCATGAAGAAGAACAAATCCTTTGACTGCTGCCTTTTTCATATGATTTTAAGAATCTGTTTTATACACTTGAAATAAAAATGTTGGTTACGTTGCAAACTTGTATTTCCGTGTTGTTGTTTTTTTATATTTATTTTATATTACAACTTTTTTTTACTTGCGTCTTTGTAAAAAAAAAATTACATTACTGATTTGCTTGTTAACACACTTGCTGTTCCAACAACTACAAGTGTTCTATGGGCCCGTAAAGCGACCACTTTTCAGAACCCTGCAATGTTAATTCTTTTGTATGGCTAATTATAGAAAATTAATCAGAAAGCTGAAAAGAAGACAGGCAACAGGGGAGCACCTGTGGACAGATTTGTACGATCTGCTCTAATTGCACAGTAAAGAACCCAGCAGTGAGCCTTCCAGAGCAATTTCTGTTGAAATAATTACTTAACCTAGAGTTGCACCTTGGGTCACATGTATTTGTGGAACTGAGTGTGTATGTTAACGAGGAACTAAAGGAATGATTATTCGGTGCCTTAGGCCAAAGTCGCTCAGATGAAACGCTAACGATTTGTCATAATGTTTTACATGGCATTACATGACTAGCTGACGTGAAGGTCACCAAAAATTAACTAAAGTGCTACAAATCTGTTCAGTGTTTAAGCTTGTCAGGTATTTTACTTTAGCACATAATGAATAGGATGAGTTTGCTTTTATAGCCTCTGCACATTTATGCTTCCTATTCTCCACTCATCATTTTTATGATTGGTTTTGGAAATAACCAAATGTTCCATAGACACTCAAAATGGCAGGGGAATTGGACAGCAAAAAATGTCTTTCAGAGCCTCTGGCAAGGTTATTCTGCTTTAGATCTCAATCACTGTGTTATGATCTTGTTAACAAGCTCAAGTACAAGCCAAAACCCTTGAGGCGGCTATTTAAGAGTTACTGACCGTTACACCTACACAAAAAAGCCAAATGGCCCTGAATTTGTATAGTCCAAGAGAGAAATCAAGAACGTTTCCGGTTCAGGTACAATATAACCCATGCACCAATCCCCCGCTCACACTGGTTTCTCCTCACTCATGGAGGACACGCTGCACAACAATGAGGTGATCAACCTCACTTCATTCAGAGGCCCAAACTCTACAACGCTCAATGGTAGAGACAACCGGCGTTACACTATAGAGGAAACAGGTGGTTATGAGCTGAATGGAGTGACCCCACGTGGCTCTGCTGTGCTGACTGGATATGATACACTAGATACTCCACCTAGTTATGACTTTTATGCCAACACTGAGGTTTTTGGGAGAACAAAAAAATTAAGACCATCTCTCTTTCAGCTACACTCCAACCCTGAGGTAGGTGGAACTCGATTAGATTTCACTAGATTCATGGTGTGGATCATAATAGATAATGTAGGTTTAGTTCTTTAAATTAACTATAAATTTGTCAACAGTGTGCTTTCATGTAAGCTTTAATATGATGAATAGCAATATATGTGGTAGTGTGTATGTACTGTATATAAAAAATCTTTTCCAAATGACTTATTCTTGTAGGATGATAGTTCCCCGCCTCCTCTGTATGAGGAGACGAGTGGTAACAAAGAGAGTCCGGATGAAGAGCTAGCAGAACCTCCTCCAGAACCCACTCGCTTTGGATGGGTCCAGGGGGTCATGGTGAGGGCCAATTAAAGCTCATCTGCAGAGTGTATAATATGCATAATAATCACTTTGGGTGCATAATACCTTATAATATGTGTGGAACAAAAGAAAGCATTGGCTGATTAGACTACTATTGTGAATTCTGTCATTCTTGGCTTTTTAGACACTTTCCATCAAACCAATTATTGTACATGTTCATAAAAAGAATGAAAAGACCTGTGCCTTCATAGCTTGTGCAGAAATAGAACTTGACTCCTAATAGTTGTCTTGTTACTTGGAACACTTGTGATTTTGTTCCTCAGGTTCGTTGCATGCTCAACATCTGGGGAGTAATTCTGTACTTGAGGCTTCCCTGGATTACATCTCAAGCTGGAATTGGTAGATCAGCCTTCTTTCTTTTTTAATTCCAGCAAGTCTCATTCAAGGGGTGTTCTGTAAGCAAATGGGGGCTACGACCCTGTGAATATCAGGATGAAGGTCAAGGACTTCATTTATAAGGATGTGATTTAACACAATATTAATGTAAAGCTTCAGATTCTCAAATACTTTTGTTCAATGAGCCTTTTTGTATATAAATATATGACCATGACCTGACCATCACACACCCATATACTGTACAGTATGTCCATTCCAGGATCATGCAGTTTTTGGCTGTTATAAAAGCCTCCACTCTACTGGGAAGGATTCCCACATTTTTGGAGCAAGACTGTGGGGATTTTTCCCATACAGCCACAAGACAGTTATTGAGGTCAGCCATTAATGACAAATGAGAAGGCCTGGTATTCACTCAGTGTTCCAGTTCACCACAAACGTGTTGAACAGGGTTAAGGTCAGGGCTCGGGCCATTTAAAGACAATTTTGTTTTACTGAATTTCAGCATAAATGTGATGATCAGGTATACATAGACCTATTTTTTTTTTTACCATATTGTTTATTTTATTGACACTGTAAGTATTTATAAATCTTAATTTGTGTCACTTTAATGTATATACCTGTAAGATTTTTGTAATATGAAATACAAATTATTCATGAATGCAGCCCCCCTATTTGTCATTATACTTTACAATATATATTGCACGTATTATTGTGTGTTTTATTAGTTTCCATCTGTGTTTTAATACAAATCTAAATAATATAAATTATTCTTGTTCCTAAGGTTTGACTTGGATTATTATTCTGCTTTCCTCCTGCATCACTGGGATCACTGGCCTTTCTACATCTGCAATTGCTACCAATGGCAAAGTCAAAGGAGGCAGGGCTTTCTACTTTCCTAACTCAACCATTTAACTATCCATTCCAAGACAAACATCTGGAAATGTTCATAATTCTTACCTTAATTCTTCCCCAGGTGGCACTTATTTCCTGATTTCACGCAGTTTGGGTCCAGAGCTTGGTGGATCTATTGGACTGATCTTTGCGTTCGCTAATGCAGTAGCTGTGGCTATGCACACTGTAGGTTTTGCTGAGACTGTCCAATCAATAATGCAGGTGGGCTTTGCACATTCTGTTATTTTTACACTTTCACAGTTTCCTCTTTGTCTTAAACTGTCCTTTTTAATCCCACCTCAGGAGAGTGGTACAAGCATGGTAGACCCCCTTAATGACATCCGCATCATTGGTGTAATCACTGTCACCTGTCTGCTGGCAATTTCTTTAGCTGGTATGGAGTGGGAGTCCAAGGTCTGTGTTAGAAATAAAAAAGTCTTATTTTAATAATACATTTATTCAGCGTCTGAATTAATCAGCCCATCTTAAGCAAACTGTGTTCTTAATCAATCCACCAGGCCCAGGTTTTGTTCTTCATGGTTATTATGGTTTCCTTCGCCAACTACATTGTTGGTACCATCATCCCCGCCACTCCTCAGAAGCAAGCTAAAGGCTTCTTTAGCTACAGAGGTACACTATGGCATTATTGTAGATGATATGCATCCTCTCAACAGATTACATATGTAAGTACATGTGCCTCACAATGCGTTCTCACAATGTGTTTCTCTGTGCCTACCAGCGGATATTTTTGCAGAAAACTTTGTGCCCAGCTGGCGTGGGCCGGGGGGCAGCTTCTTTGGCATGTTCTCCATCTTCTTTCCCTCAGCCACAGGCATTCTTGCAGGAGCCAATATCTCGGGAGACCTGAAGGCAAGTTTAGCTATTTCAGTCACCCATTAATTCATTTGAAGCTGTGCACTCCTTTATGTTAAGAACACATGTGTTTGGCTATTTAATTTGTTGTTCTGTATAATACTTCAATATTTTAACACATCCACATACATATCCCTATAGGACCCAAATATAGCTATACCCCGAGGCACAATGCTGGCTATTTTCTGGACCACCATATCTTATCTTATCATCTCTGCTACCATTGGTAAGTGGCAGCAGCATATACGTTGGAAAAAAAAAATACAGCTGTACTGATACTTATCATTATCACTTAGCATTTTAAATGCATCAGGATTATGGCTGTAGTGTTATGATGACATAGTGACTAGAGTTCCCATTTCATGGCTCAATGGTTGAGCTTAAGATTTTTGCATGCTTTCCGTGTATCTGTGCATGTTCTCTCTGGCCTCACTGGGTTCCACCCCCATCCAAAAACATGCTAGTGGGTTGGAGAAAACCAGAATGTATACAGTATGTGTGTCTGCATGGTATGTTGTGATGGACTGCCATTTTATCCAGGGTTTACTCCCTCTTTGAGCCTAGGTTCCTGAAATGGGCTCCAGATCCAGGTTGACCCAGATCAGGATAGAAATGATCATCAGTGCATGAATGTATGGAAGAAAAGATTTCCTGATTGTCAACATCCTGAAATAAAGTTGTTTTTTTCTGTCTCAGGCTCATGTGTAGTAAGAGATGCTTCCGGTAATATCAACGACACTCTTCTAATATCTGGGTCTGGTGTTTCGGACTGCCTGGGGATTGCCTGTAAATATGGCTGGAACTTCAGTGACTGCATTGCCAACATTACATGCACTTATGGCCTTAGCAATAATTACCAAGTACCCATAATTTTTATATATGTATATATATATATTTTTAATATTAAAGCTCCAGTTGATATACCAGCTGATTTACTGACACTATCCAGGTATATTTTATAATATTAATGACTATTTTTTTCTTTACTTAGACCATGAGTATGGTGTCTGGAGTTGCTCCATTAATTGCAGCTGGTATTTTTGGGGCTACTTTGTCCTCAGCTCTAGCGTGCCTGGTTTCAGCTCCTAAAGTATTTCAGGTGACTTTTGCTTTCTTTGTAGCTCCAACTGTAAATGTAATGTGCTTATCTCATCAGTGGAGTCAAATGATAAATGTAACACATTTTATTTCTCTTGTACTAGTGTCTTTGCAAGGACAATCTGTATCCGGGGATTGGATTTTTTGGAAAAGGCTATGGAAAGAACAATGAGCCGTACAGGAGCTACCTCTTAACCTATATCATTGCTGTATGCTTCATTCTCATTGGTAGGCAGAAATATTCAGATATATGCTTTTTCGGAAGCATTATCTCAACATTGACTCATCTATATGTGTTTGTGAGCCATATATACTGTAGTACTTCTAAAAGCTATTCAACAAATGTTACTTTTCTATAAAGTCCTCATTTATACCTCTACACACATACACATAAATTCTGTTCTTTTAAATGAATGATAATTCAATTCCCTTGTATTGCAGCATATTGTATGACATATACAGTTACCTAAGCCACTGTTCCACTGATTTTGTCACTTTTCTTCACCTCCTCCTTTCCTTCATATGCAGTATGTTGCACACTGCTCAGTGCTTGGTCTATAACTATTTTGTCTTTAAAAGTACCAGTGAAAAGGACAAAATGTCCCAGTGTTGCTAGGGTTATAATCTGGATGTCCAATTCAGCTAGTTTAAAAATATGCAGTAGCCACCAGGATTTTGTGTTAATGCATAGAATTGGAAGGTAAAAAAGACATGAAGTGTGTGCAGACATTGTTCTCTATGCTGCACATTACTATTCTTAATGAAATATAGAGATATAGCAATGATTGGAAATGGGAGAGGGTTATTATCGAGTGAATAATCTCTTTTTACATTTAACACACTGGTCACCTTGTTTACTTTTAAAAGGATAAGAAAAACGGGTCTCCTTTCTCTAAAGCCTAATTATTTATTTTATTGTATTTGGTTTTTTTTCTTCTTTTTTTTTTAGTTACAAGTGTTGTTTTTGACACAAAAATCTATACTTACAAACTTTTGATGCCCTACAGTTTCTATGTCCAATTAATAGATAGTTAGGTTATATTAATATTTCCTATCCAAAATCTATTTCAGCTGAGCTGAACACTATTGCTCCTATCATCTCCAACTTTTTCCTGTGCTCTTACGCCCTCATCAACTTCAGCTGTTTCCATGCCTCCATCACCAATTCTCCCGGTGAGAATGCAAACTTTGCATCCGCACAACGGTTTATTTATGTATAATAAGTTGTGTAAGAAGTCTTTTTATGGTCAGCTTAAATCATATCCCATCTATGTGTCCAGGTTGGCGTCCTTCGTTTAGGTACTACAGTAAGTGGGCATCTCTGGTGGGTGCTGTGGTGTCAGTGGTCATCATGTTCTTGCTTACCTGGTGGGCTGCTCTCATTGCCATTGGGATCGTGCTCTTTCTTCTGGGATACGTGCTCTACAAGAAGCCCTGTAAGGCAACCATGCATTCCAACTTATAATAAAAATACAATGCATTATGTACCAGTTGCATATGTAATCTTTTTTCGAATTGCACAAAAGCATAATCTAACTCTATTTTCTTTTCCCTGTTTTAGCTGTAAACTGGGGTTCTTCCGTGCAAGCAAGCTCATATAACATGGCATTATCCTACTGTGTGGGTCTCAACCATGTAGATGACCACATAAAGAATTATAGGTATTCCATATTTAATGAGGCAAATACACACAAAATCTACTGTACTACCACATCAACAGTGTAAACATTTAGTCAGGATCTACACAAGTCTTATGCAAGTCACATGTGTTTTGTCTCCATTTCCCTATATCAACAAATTCCATTCTCTTTATTCTGTTTTTTTTTAAACTCATCTCTTCGACTCATCTTTCAGGCCACAGTGTCTGGTTCTTACTGGGCCTCCCAGTTCCCGGCCAGCTCTGGTGGATTTTGTAGGCACCTTCACCAAGAACCAGAGTCTAATGATGTGTGGAAACGTCATCACAGTAAGTTGGTGTTGTCTTTAGAATCTCGTCAGTGAGCATGCCTATGTCCCTGTAGCCAGAAAAATCTTATAAAATGTATCATCAGAGTTACAGTATGCCTGTTTCACAGGGAGGCCCATCACCTGATGCTGTGGATGCTGCCAACAGTAGCGTTCATGTGACATGGCTCAATAAGCGAGGCAGCAAATCCTTCTATAATGGAGTAGTGGCTGATGATTTGCGCAGTGGGGCACAGATTTTGCTGCAGGTCATTCATCCATTGAATCTTTACATAAGTACTGGGACTTGCATAAATATTTACCCCCTTTGAACTTTTCCACATTTTGTAGTGTTTCAACCTGAAACTGAAACAAACTCAACTCAGATTGTATTGCAAATCTAAACCAATTACACCATAATTTTTAGGTTTGGAAAATTATACATTCATCCAACTCCGATAAATTACTTCCAGCGCAAACCTATTCCAGCTGTTCCACAGACTTGTAAGTGAACAAACAGTATGATGGAAACCAGGGACCTATCATTTAATTTCAGCTCCAGGTTTTAACACTGCAAAATTTTGGAAATGCTCAAGGTGTGAACACTTGTATAAGGGAATGTATGCTTAAGAATTTTTGTTTAATCTAACACCTCTGTACAGTTCTTCATCTTTATTAATGATTTGCATCTGATGGCGATTACTAGTGTGATTTATCTTTGCTTGATCCTGATGTGTCACTTTAGGGAGCAGGACTGGGTCGGATTCGGCCTAATATCTTGGTAATGGGATTTAAGAAGAACTGGCGCAAATGTCCACCAACCATGATTCATAATTACATTAACATTTTGCAGTAAGTCTCAGCTTCACCAGACAAAACAAAAACTCAACCACTTTTGTTTAAATCTCTTGTGAAAATAAAATAGAATATAATTTATATGTCTATTGTTTAGTGATTCATTTGATCTGCAGTATGGTGTATGTATTCTTCGGATGAAAGAAGGTCTTGATATATCTCATCAGATGCAAGCACATGGTAATGGTCATGTTTTATATAAATATATTTAATTTTTTTCTATTTATTGAAAACAGATTGTTGTGGTCCTTAACATGATCTTAATTTTGATGCAGTAAACCCAGGATTTGAGGCAGCAGCAGAGCCCGGGCTTGATGCAAGACCTCCTGTCAACACATGTATGGCAAAATATTGCACAATTAAAAAACATAAGCAAACAATAGGTCTCACTTATCAAAATTGATATAAACTGATTCATCCATAAAAGATTTACAAAAAAATGTAGTCTTCGTGGAAATCCTTTAAATTAAAAAACTGTTTATATCCTACACATGCTTCTCAGAGTGTGAAGAAAATAAGTAATATAAACATTTGCTTTTTTTCTATGAAATATACTGTAGATTTTAATTATTTTTAATTACATTTTCAGAATTTAGCAGATTTTATTAGCAGAAAACACAAGACAATAAATTAAGTCAAATAAATACATTCAATTATGAAAAAAGAAATCCTGCCGGAGGACGGGCCAGACTGTACATAGCTGTAAATCTTAAACAAAGACTTCAGCTAATTAAATATTCACATTGATGTGTTATTCAATACCTTCATTGGAATAGAAATTAGTTAAACAAACTTCCACTTCTGGTTTGATTTTTTTTTACATTATGAGTCCTCACAGATGTCTTCGAAATTTGAATGGGCTTGTGGGTATCACCATATGCAGATGAGATGTGTCAGGAAACCATTTTGTACTTTACAGATGATCGCTCATGCAAAAAAAAATCTGGCTTTTTGAAACATTTGCTAATTAGGCAGAAATTTTTAGTTCAGTTGGCTCGCACAAACATTTACAGACCCTTACTAAATTAACTGTTTAACAAGGCCCATTTTTCTGAAAAGTACATCACCCTGTAGGTTTCATCAAATGAAGCCTCACATTTATTACTATTACTATTACTCACAATTAGATTCAGTTTTTAAAATATTAAATATTGTATGCTTGGTGATCTATGCTGATTTGTATAAAACATTGCGTCCTTTCTTACAGTGGACCCCGAATTACTCCTGACTATGCCTCAACCCAGCACTGTCTTTCAGTCCAAACAAGAAAAGAAGACCATTGATGTGTATTGGATGTTTGATGATGGAGGTGAATATTGAGCCAAGCACATAAAATAAGTTCTTGTAAAAGCTTCCGTTTGGATTTGCATTTGTGGCAGGATTTAGTGCCATGGCGGTGTAATGTTTGTACATGATGCAACAGTGGCTAATGCTGTATGTTTGACAGGACTGACTCTACTGTTGCCCTACCTTCTGAAACGCAAGAAGCGCTGGGGCAGGTGTAAAGTCAGAGTGTTTGTTGGAGGAGAGATTCAGTGTGTTGAGGAACAAAAGCAGGAGTAAGTTGAGCCAAAGTCATCATATCCTGTTTAACAGTTAAATGTCAATGTCTGTTCACCACCTTGAATAAGCAGCACAATGTAAACTGTACTTTAAAACATAATTACACAAATGTGAATACATATTACTCTTAAAAAAACATACACCCATGTGTTTCCTAGACATTGCTACTAGAGTACTAGACAGTACTGTGCAAAAGTCTTGAGCCATAAATGAAAGCCATATTTATATTTAGCTTCTAAAGAGCCAGACCTTGTATATTTTGAGGACTTTTTTGGCTTTCATTTTTAGTCCAATTCCTGTACCTGACCATTTTCATTCATTTTATGAATCATCAAAATCAATAACTTTTGTCAGCTATTTCAAAGAATATTTTGGGATCATTGTTTGTCTATCACCAAATTTGAGTTGTTCTTATTTTTTGTCTACCACCAATGGGACCACCCGATTTGTTCATGTCGGCAAGTGTAATGGTAATGCTAAATCGGCTATGTAGGCGTACTATTGATGCAGTTTTTCACCAAGAACAAATGTTAGCAGCCTTCAGCAAGAACAAAAGGACATGTGTACAAATAGACATAAGCCTATTTTTGTTTTGATAATGATGAATACACAGTTTTTAAGTGTGAAATGCAGATGCAGCTATTTAGATTGCTGAGTCAGAGTCTTCTCTCTCTCTATTCTCCAGGCTTACAGCTCTCATCAGCAAGTTTCGCCTTGGCTTCCACGAGATCCACATTCTTCCAGATATCAATGAGAAACCACAACCTGAAAAGTATTTCTGTCCTTTATTATACAATGGTTTTGAAATATCCAAACTGTTAGTTGTTCTAGTTGTGCTTGTATACCAGTTCTTTCCTCCTGAACATATTTCATTCACTTTAACAGTGTTAGGAAGTTTGAGGACCTTCTAGGACCTTATAGGGTACAAGCTATCCAAAAGAATGAGGACGGAGGAGGGCAGCCCACCAGTGACTGCCCATGGATAGTGTCTGATGAGGAGATGGAGAAAAATACAGCAAAGGTAATTTTTTTAATTCGTGTAAATAGGTGAATAGATGCATAGAACTAGTAGCAAACTTACATGTAAATGTTATATGTACACATATCATATGAACTAACTTCATACACTAGTTAGTATTTTCTTGATTATGATTAATATTTTAATTATTAATTAGTCCTTTAGACACATCCGCCTTAATGAAGTCCTGCAAGACTATTCAAGAGATGCAGCTTTGATTATTGTGTAAGTTCATGGTACTTTAATTTTTCTATTTTTATCATCATATATCAATTATGTAATTGTTAAATAAGGAGATGTTGCCTGTTTGCTTGATAGGACCATGCCCATAGGCCGGAGAGGAGCATGTCCTAGTGCTCTTTACATGGCTTGGCTAGAAATTATATCACGTGGCCTACGACCTCCAGTGCTGCTTGTCAGAGGCAACCAGGAGAGTGTCCTCACCTTCTATTGCCAGTGATCAAACACCGAAGAAAGATTTCCAGCATCACCTGTGAAATGTATGACACCTGTACTATTCGATTCTTTGAATGCTGTAAAATAAGATGTAGTATGCACATAGCACTTGAATTCAGCTTTGGTTTTAATAGTTTTAACCGTGTAAAATGTGAGGTAAAATGTTTAAGTCCTTGACTGATTCCTGTAATGTCTGTTTAAGTCCTGTAATTTTATTTAGAACTTTTCTATTATATGTGACATCTATTTAACCCACTGTGTCTTACTCATATAATTATGTTTTGTAAAATGATAATCATTACAAAGAAATTGAAGGTAGCCTATTGTCTTTATGTCAGTTTGTATCATTTTATATAAATACGTTTAATGCTGAAATATCCAGCTCGGTCTGACCAGTTAGGAGCAACCAAAACACAGGCCAAGCTGGTCAAACTGGCAGCTTAGCCATCGGAAAACAAATCAGTTTCTGAATTAACAATAGTAATTCTACATCACAGACAAGTTATTAAAAAAATTATTACACACACAACATTAAGGTACAGTGGAGCAGTGGAAAGCATTGCGGCCTCCCAGATCAGGGAACCAGTTTGATTGTGAGTTTGGGTTACTATTTCTGTGAAGTTTTCCCCCTTGTATTTGCATGAGTGTTCTCCAAGTTGATTGATTCTAAGCTGCCCCTAGTGTGTGAATGAGTGGTTAAGTGTTTGTGTTCATGGTTCCTTCCCTCTGTTGGCATTTAACCCCTTATATTCCTGAGACAGGCTACAAATCTACAATGACCTTGACCAGAATAAAGCAATTACTGAAGATAAACTATTTAAGTAGTAATCCGTGAGGTCCAATGATATAGCTTAAATATTCTTTAAAGTGCCAGATGTAAAATAATAGAAAGATACCAAAGGTACCCTTGACACCCAAGTAACAAGGAAAACAGTTTGGTACCTTTATTATTGAGAGTGCAGGTGAAAAAAAAAAAAAACTTTGATGAAACTTTTCAGAACAGGAAAACTTTTAAAGTCCTACTGCCTTGGCTTGAAGTGGCAATACAGATACGATTCAGAACAGGAAAACAATTTCAGTATTCTGTCACCGTGTCTCTATTCTAATGCTTAATGCTTAATGAGATGAAATGGTTAAGGGAAAAGTGCGGTAAACCTGCTACGCTAAACTGCCCATAGATGTGAATGCGGGTACGAATGTGTATGCATAATGCCTTTCCAGAGACTGGCATCCAATCCAGAAGATCCACAGCAACCCCGACTAGGATAAAATAATAATTAAATAAATAAATAAATAAATAAATAAAAAGAATAAAAAGAAAAATCACATTTTTATTACACAAGGAATGAGGAAGCTGGAAAACATAAACTTGAGCACAGATCAATCTTGTGTTTATGCAGTCTTTGTATGTGGAAGTGAAAACTGGTCAAATCATTTTGTATTTTTTCCTTAATCAAAGCATCATTATTGATTTTGTCACGTAATAAAAAAAACATCAAATAAACAGAATTACTGCTGCTTTAGATCATATAAACGTCATATAACATTGTAACTACTACTCTATAAGCCGCGTGAGTTGTATTTATTGCTATTTGTAAGTAAATAAACGGATACCTTGACACTGGGCTGTTTCAGACAGTCATTTCTTTCATCAGAAAGTGATGCAACTCCTCGGTTTTATCGTGAACTTTCCGAGCGCAGCAGCCTACAGAGTCTGCGCAGTGCGTGGGGCTTCCGCATAGGCTCCACGTCTGTGCACGAGCGCCTTTCAGCCAATCAGCTTCAGCCACAGTGTGTTTTGGAAACGCACACATACACCCATCGTATCTCACGCGCTGTCACAGCTGCTTCGAAGTTCTAGTGACGGTTCGTTGCGTTTAGTTTCATCGTTGAGCAGCTGGAGAGCTCACTAACATCCGGTGCTGTTTAAACCGCAAAAACTGTGCTAAATTTTAGCGTACGTCTAGTTGTCTTTGTGAAGTTTGGAGCTGAAGTTAACGTTAGTGTTGAGACGAAAAGAAAGAGAAAATGGATTCCCAGGTCTCGGAAAAGGAGACGATTTCTGTTGTGATTAAAACGCCGAATCAAGTTCATGGCGACCAGACAATCGAAGGTGTGAACATCAACTGGACGGTGAAGGACTTAAAAACTCATCTGGCGAGCTTTTATCCGTCGAAACCGGTGAGTGGTTAGCTACTAGAGATCTTTTGATTATTTTTTTACGTTTATAACTGACACAAGCTAGCCACCTAGCTAGATAACTAGCAGTACCACAGTTTATCACAGTGTCATTATTTTACATTGAAAATTTCAACTAAAACAAGTGTTTTATTGCAGTTTGACGTCTAAATGCAACATGCGAGTCGTACCATGAATTATTTATACATTTATTATTCACTTTTATTAACTAGCTAGCCGGCTAACAAAATTTCTTGGCATTCCGGTGCACTACTACAGACGCACTTCCGCCGTTAGCTAATGTGGCTAATGCGGCTAATGCAAAGCTTAGCGCGAGGCGCCTATATCTATATATAAAATATATCTAACGCGTTAATTTAGAAAGATGGTGGGCCGGGGGTTTTTAACCAGTGCTTACTTATGAAACATGCCAAATATTTGCGTTTATAGGGCAGATGTTTTCTCTAGAGAACGTCAGGTCTCATTTGTTTACTAAATTTGACTATTGCGGCTTTCTTTCTCCTAAACAGGCTGTAAAGGACCAGAGGCTAATCTACTCAGGCAAACTGCTCACAGACAACCTGCACATCAGAGATGTGTTTAGGAAGGTAAAGGAGACGCTGTTTGTTTGTTTTTCTTTCATTCTTTCTTTGATGAAAAGTAAACAGTGGCATGGACACAGAATGATTCTTATCAAATGATTAACACTAAGTAACAACAGAAAAATGGTCTCTGACCACATGACTTTCACACAGTACTATATCTCCATTTTGCACAAGAACATCTTAAATATCACATTAAAGCTATGCACAGTATGCTAAGATTAAAATATCTTTAATGTCAGACCTAGCTCGATGTAGAAAAATATGTGGCCGTATGAAGACATTATTCTACACTCTATGTATCATTAGGGCAGCGGTGGAATGAGTAATACAATTTTGTACTCAAGTAAAAGTACTGTTACTTGAGTGAAATTATACTGAAGTACAAGTAAAGTTACCATTATAAAAATCTACTCAAGTAAAAAGTAGCTCGTAAAAAAATGTAATCAGAGTAAAAGTTATGGAGTTCCTTTTTTTAACAGCTGGGGTGGGATGGGGGATTCTAGTTGTTGTTGGTCTTTCGGCTGCTCCAGGCAAGGGGTTGCCACAGCGGACTACCCAGTCCGCACTACAACTTGGCACAGGTTTTACGCCGGATGCCCTTCCTGACGCAAACCTCCCATTTTATCTGTGCTTGGGACCGGCACTGCATCCAGTGGCTGGGGTTTGGGCACTGGCTGAGAATCGAACCCGGGCCTTCCGCATGGCAGGCGAAACACCTTCCACTGAGCCACCAGTGCCCTGGGATGGAGGATTCTAGTGTAGCTCAAAAAAGACAAGAAGATATAAATCTTAAACTAGTTGTTTTTAATTGAAGGGACACCTTTGCATAATAAAGCTGTTGCTGTGCTTGAAATCGAAGTGGTCGATTAAATATGGTGTGACACTATGTGCCGGATAGCCGAGGGGAAAAAGAGCTCAGAGCCAAGAATAACGTTCAGCACAAAAACTTTTTAGGTCTTTTTCAGTGTCACAAAATTTCTAAAGTAACCTTGTAAAGGGCTTATAACTTCCTAAATGACATTATATTTGTTGGCTTTTTTCCGCATCCAGCGATTTTTTTTTTGAGGTCTTAACAGGCTGAAAAAGCACAGAGGTTGTGTGGTGCACCCAGGTGGCGATGGTGCAGGTGCTTGGGTCCGCTCATTGTCGCTTTTGTTTTGGTTTGTCGGATTTCAATCAAACAATGGTGCAAATGACATTCTTATTTACCGTTTATTTAAAGTCTTCATGAATGGGCGTTGGTGGCTCAGTGGTACGTTTCTTTTCTGCAATGCGGAAGACCTGGGTTCAATTTCCACCCAGTGTCCAAACCACTTGGTGCAGTACCAGTCCCAAGCCTGCATAAAATGGGAGGGGTGCATCACAAAGGGGATCTGTTGTAAAACCTGTGCCAAGTTGTGTGCGAATCGGATGGTCCGTTGTGGCAACCCATTGACGGGAAAGACCAACAACAACTATATACAAGTTTTGTACATGAATATTTTAAATATCCCAAAATTGTAAACACACTTCAACACTTATCTCTGCCCTTTTTAAAAACTTGAATTATGTCAGCAATGTGTAGTATTATGTCTCGTCCAAAGATGTTAGTAGTCGCACCATTGTTGATGTGATCATGTGATTGTGAAAAGAGAGACCTACAGTATATATATTTTTTATGTTTTGGACATTCAAATCTACAGTAATCCAGGGTGCAAATGACATTTTTATTTAGCCTTTATTTAAAACATTAATAATTTACTGAACAGAGAAAAACAGAAATTGTTACTATCCCTAAAATGTCTTATCAATCCAAATCCTAAATTTGTGTTTATAAAAGGTTCAAAGCAATCATTGAGTAATCTACCATCATAGACAATACATTCAATATTAATACAAAAAGAAAGGTTTGTTACAAAAATGTCTGTCATTATACTTTCAGCTGCTTGCATTGTGTAGTGCTCCAAATGTTTTTTCAGAAGCTTTTTTTTTTCTTTTTTTTTCTAATTTTAAGAAATTATTGTGACCACGTATTTAATGAAGACTAGGACGTGTTATTTTTAACTTTATCTGTTATCACATCTTGGTTATTCGTCAGTCACCTAGACACAATTACAATTCAACAGCAACTTTAAGTTTTTGTTGAACGTTATGTTCATGTTGGTGTCTAAACATAAAATAGTCTTACAACTTCTTGTTCTTTTTTTTTTTTTCAGACAGACGAAGTTCCCACTCTTCACCTTGTGTGTGCGATTAAACCTCAGCCTGACTTTCCGCAAGGAGCCAGACCAAAGGTATGCCTCATTGGCCACATACTGTATATACAATGTTTATGAGCCTCTGACAAAATACTGTAGTATAACTGTGCATTTTTTATAGCACGCATAATAACACGTGAGCTGAAGTTATTCTGCTTAGTATTTCACTTTCTGACACTTCCAGAAGGTTCTGTCTCAGGCTTCTCACTGATGGCAGTGCCATTGCAGCATTGTGTTATTTTTCCCTGAGCCTCGCAGCACGCTGTGCATTAGTGAGAACTAGAGACTGTCTGGAGGAAGTAGTGCTAGCTCAGTGGGTGGCCTGGAACAAACTCGCACAGCTGTGCTCATTACGAAGCACCAGAAAGCACAACTTTGCATCTTTCTAAAAATCCACAGCAGTTATTTTTTTATTTCTGCATTTTAGTACTAGTGAGTATCTTTTGTTGGTCCACTTTGATTTTCTTGTAAACAAATCAACCGTGCCTGTCGCTTGTGACGCAGGTCAAACCAGCAGAGCTACAGCCGTCACCAGCCACCGCCTCTCCAGCACCATCTGCGCCTACTGTGTCTTCTACTGCCGGTCTCAGACAGCGCGGTCACCCTGCCCCTGCTGTGCCCACTGCTGCATGGCCTGCCACAGGCGCTGGCACGAGCACATCAGCGTGAGTTCCTGCTGTTTCTTGTCTGGTCGATGAGATTGGGATAATGAAACTCAGTGGTTGGTACATCTCTGAGAGGGAAGAATGTACTATAAGTTAACAACAAGACAGAATATTATACATTAGTATTTATTCAGCTTAATTTTACAATCTAATGAAAATAATAGAACTGTATGTAGATAAGTGTCTAAATGTCTGTTTCTGTCATCAGGCCAAGACCAGCAGAAGTGACCAATCCAGCTTTTCCTACATACTCGCTTTACAGCCCACAGCAACTCCTTTGGCTGCAGCACATGTATGCTCGACAGTACTATATGCAATAGTAAGTATTAATATTAATTTTGTCAGCATACCTTGCTATCTTAGCTTACACAAGTGTGTGTTTTTGTCTGTTCAGAAGTTTAACATTTACTGTTTTACATTCCAGCCAAGCAGCTATAGCGGCCGCTGCCTCTGCTCCCATGACACCTCCTACTTCACTACCTGTGACGGCGCAACAACCCGCTGTACCCGCCGGACTACCTAACCAGGCCCCCATTGACAACTTGCCAGCCAATCAGAATGTCCCAGACCCTGCATTTATCAACCCAGATGGAGCCAATCAGAACATTCGCATGAATGCTCAGGGCGGACCAGTGATGGAGGATGACGAGGATGTGGAAAGAGATTGGCTGGATTGGGTTTACACTGCCTCTCGCTTTGCTGTGTTCCTGAGCATAGTTTATTTCTATTCCAACCTGAGTCGCTTCATCCTAGTGATGAGCAGCCTGCTCCTCATGTACCTGTGAGTGTCATATTCTTTTTACTATTATTATTTACAGAATTAAAAAATAATTATAAACAATGGCATTGCACAGAAATATAAACAGATGAATATGTACAATATTTACTAAGTGAGCATGTAGTAGTTCAAAGCTACGCTGTACCACTTTTCTCTATTCCATCACAGAACAGTGGGCATCTCCAATGTTATTTTCTCATATTTACTGCATCTCTGTTGTTTATAATAATACTGCCTGTTTATAAAATACAGTCATTTATTTTCTGTGGCTACTAACATCAGCATGCTCATTAATTGTTTCATGCGTACACATTTCGCCAAAAAAAATAAATACACACTTCAGGAAAAGAAAAACTTGTGTAAGTATTTTAATACAAACTTTACTGCTTTATGCTATATTTTGATATAGAATATTAATATCATATTAATGTAATATAAATCATACTTTTTTTTTTCCTGAAGTGTATATACATTTTTGGCTGACACAGTATGTATGAATTATGTGTATGAAACAATTATTAAGCATAATACAGAGCAGCGTTTCTGTGTAGAGCAGAGAGAAAAAGTGTGTGTCTGTGTGTCTGTGAAGGCGAAAGTAGAAGTGTGTGTGTGGGGCACGGTGTCCATTCACGTGCACGCACCCAGACACGAAGAGCAGACTGAGCCTTGAGCAGAAAGAGAAAATGGATTTTTAACCTCTCTAATGAGACTTGCTTTTGCTATACAGACACAAAATAAAATATGTTTTACACACACACACAAGGATGTTGATTATACCAGTAAGAGACGCGCACGAAGACCCAGCAGGGGAGACGATTAGAGAAAGAAAAACCGTTGGCTCAGTTGTGATCACGTGACGTTCAGCGTCAAAACAAGAAGCGCATGCGTGATACATGATACTCAGTACTTGTAAACCAAGTTGTTCATTTTCCAAGTCAAAATTTATTACACATCTTTGCTCGTCTTGCGGAACACTCACAAACTGCGTTACTCGCAGTCTGAGGTTTCACTGTACATTATATAGAATAAAGCAATGACTCCTGGTCCAAAATCAATATTTTATAATTTTGTCTTGGTAACCAAAAGCGCTATTAGTATAGTGTGAGTAATTCCACCCGTCTCCCATGTGATTGAAGTTTAATTCCCTGACATACCACCCAAGCATGAGCCAATGCACTCTCAGTGCCAGCACTAAGCTCACATAAAATGGGGAGGGTTGTGTCAGGGAGAGCATTGTTATACCTGAGCCAAGTCAAGTATGCAGACATAATTCATAAAAGGAGCAGCTGAAAGAACAATAATAACAACTTGAGTCCAGAAAACTGATTTTGACCCAAAAAAAAAAAGGAGCGGGGTGAGGCTTTCTGTTATAGTTACTAAGTTACCAAGTCACACTGTGTGCTCATTCCTGCACACAGTTTGTGTGATTAGCGCTACATCTTTCCCTTCATGTGTTCTTGTGAGTTTTTGTTCAACAAGCTCACATTCTTTCTGAACATTAAGTCCAGAGTAATTATGTTGTTTATAATATAATGTTTGAAATTTATGAAATTTGCTCATGTTACAGAGAGTGATCAGGCAGGTTGATCAGGCTGGATAGTGAAAGCTGAGTTCACAGCCTGTGTGTAGTGTAGTGTGTTTTTATAAAGCAGCAAAAGATAGATCTTCTTTTATTCACTTAACATTTATGTACAGTGGGATTTTGACTTAACATTTGCCTACACACAAGAAACTGAAATCTGTGGCAAACAGCATACCCAGTACTTCCCCTTCATGAGTTCCCTTCATTACTGGTCATCACGTCTGTGTGATTTCTCTTATGCTAAGCGCTGTATAAGGAGGAACAGAACTTCATTTGTAAATCTTTCTTTTGGCATTTATGCGGATGAAGTTTTAACACAATTGAAAGCCTTTGTTTTCTTCTTTTCTATGAGGCCCTGACAAGCCTGTTTAAAGAAGCTGTCTGCTGTAACCTTGTAACCTGACCCTTGTGGTGTAAACATAGGCGGGATCTGGATTATTTACAGAGATGTTATACTGTAACAGTCCAAGAGATTGGACACAGTAAATGTAATGCTTTCATTTACTTAAAGCCAGTTCAGTTTTAAGATGTTGAAACATTTTTTTTCAGATGTACATACAAACATACAAACATGATTAAGAATTAAATATGTTTAATGCTTTACAAGTAGTTTTTATGTAGAATTTCAGAGAAGTCAACAAGTGCTGATGTTTTATATGTTGTAGTATAGTTTGGGTTCACTGCTTGTGTAAAAAGGAAATATCAGTATTAACAGAGCTCTAGACCAGTGTGGTGTGACACGCTAGGCAGCATTCTTTATTACTGTAAAAAAACAACATGACACCGAATATCTTTCAGAAGAACAGTGTTTAACTTGAAGCTACTTGTAGAATTGGGGCCAAAATGTGTTCTGGCTGCTGGTGATGGCACAATACCTTTTTAAATCAGTTTGTTGTTGTTTTTTTCTCTTTTATTTGTTGTCCATCTGTACATGCAGAGAGTTCATCAAGACTTGTTGAAAAATATAGTGTTGCATCATGAAGTTGGATGAGTGCCAAGACTGGGTACAGGGTTGAAAAGTCTAAGACTGCTTGAAAAGGTCAAATGTATAACCATATAATGGATCGGTCATAATCATGTTATTCTAATGTTTCCAGTATAAAAATCCTGAAATGCTAAGAATAGTATAAATCTAGAACATGTTTCTGTGAGCCAAGGCTTTTTATTGGTACTTTGTTTTTGAGCCGAGAATAGTGCAATGAAGATAGCCGGTGCATGCATGGTAGACTATTTTAACATGGAAAGTATCTTGTATCGGGTGATGAGTTCACCGAGGTCTGCTATTTTCAGGGTGTAGTACTGACTTTTTCTTTTCTGCTATGCAGGCACACCGCAGGCTGGTTCCCGTTCAGACAAAGAGCTCAGGCTCGGCCTCCAAACCATCCTGCACCAGAGGTCATTCAGAACCAGCAGAATCAGAACCAGCAGAATCAAAACCAGGACAGACCAGAGCCAGTGGACAGACAAGAGCCAGTGGACAGACAAGAGCCGGTTGAAAGACAAGAGCCAGTGGACAGACAAGAGCCGGTAAGGGATTGTTAATACACTTTACAGTGTTTCTCCCATTTCCTTTTTGCTGTAGAGCTGAATGTTTGTACTGAACAAGAAGTTGTTTCGCTACGATGCCGCTCTGATTAGCTACTTCACTGAACTTATCCTCCTCAGTAGCAAGTGGTGTAGTTGGTGACTGCTATATTTTACAGTTCATGTACACTTAATGACTGTAGTGTCCTAGTACTGTAAGAATAAAGCTACATGTTTTTGCCTTTTAAGCTAACTTGCTATCTTAGCTTTCTTACCCACATGTGAACTAAACAAATAGGGAAAGTACCTGACAATCCTCATTTATGTTGTATATATGTAATGTGAACACAATGCCACTATATGTATTAAAAGAGGACAAAAAAGTACAGAAATCCTTCTTTTATTACAATTTATATTTATAAATAGTTATATTGCAATTTATTGCTGTTTGTGTGGGAGACAAATTGGTGAGATAATTTTATTATTATTATTATTTTTTTAAGATTGTGCCCCCTGCTGAATTGGAGGATGCTGAGACAGATGGGGAAGCTGATGTTTCACCTCCAGTGTCTACAGTTCCTGTGTCCCCTGTTCGACCCCCCATGTTTTGGACAGCCTGGGTTTTCTTCAAAGCTTTCTTTGCCTCTTTGATCCCTGAGGCTCCTCAAGCTATGGCTAACTGAGTCCAGCAAAAAAATGGTCAGACTGGTAAACTTAAAAAGTAGCACCAACCATGAAGGAGAACTCTGCATCCTCTTAGCCAATTTGTTCCAGGACTTTTTTGGCAAACATGTGGCATGTGATTCCAGGATTAGATTGGGGTTTGACAATTCAGCACGTTATGGATGTTTGGCGGTATGACCAAAAACCTCATCACTTCCTTTAGCCAAATAGTGTGTGTGTGTGCGCGTGCGTGTGTACATAGTGTAAATAAGTGCTCAACTTGTAAATGTTTCTCTACAGTTTCTGCACAGCACTTTACATATTCCCCCTGCCAGCAATGATCTGTCACCTGACCACCTTGCACAGTGCTTGTGTCATCAGGGCTTAATTTTTCTGGAATAATCCAGAGATTTAAACCATGCGTTGAACATTTCTTATCTCATCAAACATTACTGACTTTTAAACTGGCTATGAATAGATTCCTTGTGTAATTAAAATGCCTTTTATAAGGGCTTGTGCTTGGCACTTTGAAATTATGACAATGTTTAGTTATACTGGTTTAAGTATTCAGGTTTATCTTACACTTCTGTACGATTATGTATGATGCTCTGTGTTAAAAGAATATTCATAAACGATATCAGTCATATGGATAAAATATTAACAACCCAGGAAATGGGTTTGTTTTGCGACTTCTGTAACGAAGTAGGACAAACCTCAGTTTGAATCCTGCATGATTAAGTAGCTCTTATTTAAACCTTTTGTACATCGGCATGTAAAAGATGAACAGGCCCCTGAAAGCAATCAAGTATCATCTCTTTAATAAAATAATTAATAAATTTGAATAATAAAAATCTTTGATCTGGTATTTAGCAGTTCTTGCTCTTTTAATTTTTTTTTAAAGAATCAGCTTTGCTAATGCTATTAAAACATGCTGTAAAACATTGTATAAGGAAATGAAATAAATTCCTTTAAATGAAACGTGTGGCTTCTTTGTGATAAGGATTACAAGTTGCTGAGCAGCATGTTGACAGTGCTAATGCTTTTTGTTTGTGTGGCATACACGTTCTGTTTTTGATTTCCTGTTACATTTCTACTTTGAATGTCGGGCATAAGCAGACCGGCATGGCCACTGCAGATAAATCATAAGAACACAAAGTTTTGGAGCCACAGCTTGTTTTTTTCGAACTATGCATACAAATATCGTGTTCCGTTTTCTTACACGGTGCTGGAATTTTCTAGTTTCCCATAAGTGTCCTGTTCTATCCTGGTCAGCAACATGCTCCTCAGTTTAAGAGTGGTGGACTCTGGACCTCTGCTTGTTTTTGAGTCAGGCAAAAGCCCTAGTGCTCCTCCTCCAGCCACATATACACACACACTTTGAGGGGGCCCCATTCCTCCCTCTATATTGTACCTAATAGCTGTAAGATTTTTAAAGCAGGAGACAAAGAAGCCTAGTATCATCCACATAAGACAAAGAGAGCAGGTCTTGTATCTATGAACATTCCAGACATGAAGAGGTACATAGTTGGGTTAGGTGTAGGATTTCTCCTGCTCTGTAGTCTGGGACATTCATGTGTGGATCCTGAAGCGGCCTACAGGTTGACCGGCATTGTGTGTAGGATTACATACCCAGCTGCTGTTGTCTGTGAGTGAATTTTTTTTAATGTTTACCTGTTCTGTAATCTTTCATTATACACTATGGATTTTAGTTCAAGAAGGAAAAAGACGTCTCTTATAATAGCGTAGAAATTACAGCCAAGCAGGACTGAGCTCTTTTGAGATCTTAAGTTTCTCTGTGGAAAGACATTTGTGTTTCAATCTAAACCAAAATCCTTTTATCTCTGTGAACTTTTATTAAAGATTTATGAACCTGTGTTGTTTGGGCAATTTCTAAGAATTATTATAAATTGATAAACTGTTTAAACTCTTCAGTAAATGAAAAGACCACTGAGGTAATCCAGGCTACATTCCAGAATACTAAATATCCCAGCATCGAAGGAGATATTCCGGTGTTATTCATGGGCAAGCTGAGTTACAGATTACACAAGTAGGTAGACTAAGATATAATCTTTGCTTACGGTATGTGTGTATATAATGTATAATGTATCTTTGAAACATTTGTAAAGTATTAGCAGTTGTACAGTAATTGCTAAAAGGCACTCTTGGGTGGTTTTGTCTTGTCTAGCCTGGAGATCCACAATCTGACTATTGGGAACAGTGAATTCGAGCTGCAGGAGAATAAAGGCGTGGCGATCACCATCTCCAATGTATCTGTTGTTTTTAAGGGAACCCTTGCGTATAAATACGGGAACACTCTGTGAGTAATTCCTTGTATTCTCATATATGTGTGAATAGACCAGAGTTCATTTCTGAAATTGAATAATCCTACTGTACATTATGACTAAACCCCATTATAAATCATATTAAATTGCAAAATAAATTGCATCTTACTTACTTTAATGTCATGCAAATTCATCCAGTTAGTCGTATAAATTGTAAAAAAAAAAAAAATTATGTAGTTTAGTCCAAATTGATGGAAATATTAAAGTAATGTTGACTACATAGTCATTATTTCAGATCATATCACATTATTCTAGGGTAAATACTGCACTGTACACTTTAAACAGTTTGAACATAAGGGATGTAATAATAGAGTCAGGCAAGTTCTGAGAGAGGTCTGTGCTGTACAGTTTAATCTTTTTTGTACACCTCCATTAAAACAATTTACCAGTTAACGGTACTCCTCCTAAACTATTTCAGTGTACTCTACAAATGCTCACATATTTCTCTCATGCAGTTTCTCCTTAGGCCAGTCAATTGATTTTGAAGTTGAGTCCCAAATTGATTTAGCCATCAATTCTAAGTTATGTAAGTATTCTTACTTTTTAATTTTTATCTCTATGTACTGTAATGGCTAACAGTAGTAGCATGTCCATCATGCTGCTTATCCTTTATTGAAAATGGTGCAATCTTTGTGATGATGTAGATGTGTTTTGTATGTGTATCAGATTGTGGGAAAGGAAGAGTAGCTGCAGATACTTCTGACTGCTACCTCACCTTCCATAAGCTGCAACTCTTACTGCAAGGCGACAGAGAGTGAGTGTGCAAATCTACAACAATACACGTCATAAACCTCCTGCGAACAAAATGCCAAAAGTTCTGGACAGCAAAAATATAAAGTCTGCTTTCACAATGCCAGAATTGGAAAAATGCTCATGAAACCACTTCACTTCTATGGACCAAACATCCTTATATGGGGTTGAATAATCAAAAATGATTATCACATACAATTGGGATTTAGAATCCTTTCTTGCATTGTTTGGGTAGACATAACCATTTCCTTAACAAGGTGGTGACGTCTCAATCAGGTCAGGTTATTGTTTGTGTGGAGTTGTGAATGTTTATTGCTTAGAATAAATGAATAATGAATGAACGAATGAAATCTGAGATCATTCTACCAGGAGCATTTTCTTTAAAAATGTACTGATCACTCTTTTTCTCTGAAGTCTCTAATTTCCTTCATTTATAAAGCTTTTAAAATGACACATTTAATTTTGGGTAAATTAATTCGAAAGTCTTGATGTGTCATCCCCCCCTCCCCCTCCCACCCCAGACCTGGTTGGCTGAAGAAAGTGTTCACTAGTCTCATCACTATGACAGTCAAGCTGGTTGTAAAGGGACAAGTGAGTGAATTTATTGCATGACTTAACACACTGGCGGACTTTTGGAAGAGCAAATAATTAATAAACACACAAAGCATGCATTTTCAAACTACATTTATTGAATTTATTTGTGTGAATTACAGATTTGTAAAGAAATTAACAAGGTGGCAAATATCCTGGCAGATTTTATTCAGGACACAGCAGGTACAGTTTGGACAATTTCACCAACAGGATGCTGTGTAGTTGTGTAATGGAGAGTTGAACTTAAACATTCCCTTTGTACGAGCAGAGCAGTTTTTGAGTGATGGAAACATCTCCGTTGACATCGGCAGTACATCTGCTCCTGTCATCACCTCCAATTACATAGAGTCATATCATAAGGTAGTGCACGGTATCCTGTTTCTAAACAGCAATAGTGTTACAGGCTACACTTAATAAAAGCGAGATTTTTTTAAAATATACTGTGATCTGTCTTTCCTTGGTGAGTATTCTGTCGTAGTAAAATAACTATAGTTCTGGTTCTCTTTTTAAACAGGGTCTAGTGATCTACAATGGCAGCACCTCTGTGAACAAAGACTCGGTGTTTAAGCCAGGCCAGATTTCAGAGAACCGCAGTCTGTACTTTTGGCTCTCTGATGAAACCCTCCAGCTGCTAATAACAGCAGCGTACCATGATGGACGATTCGTCAAAAACATCTCCGGGACAGAACTCACTGTATAATTTTAAATTCCTTATATGCTTCCATGCCATGTAGATATTACCATTGAAGAAACAATTTAAATCTTTTATATTGATTGCATGGCCTAAACATTTCTCTTGTTAGATGGGAGCTTCTGTTATTTTCACCTCCCTCATCCAGACAGATAACAACATGAGTTGACCTTTTTTGATTGCAGGATATGTTTCAGACTCAGTTATCCACAGACAGACCTAATTTAGTGAACGAGGTACTGTAAGTTCCACAGCGTACTTTAATTAATGTTTTGTGACTCATTGTGGTTGTTTCCATGGAGACGAATAACTTTAGAGTGGAAAACATGCTATGTGAGACTTGCTCTATATATGTAAGCTTTCCACATTAAGGGCTGTTTGTGTTATGAGTCCGACCTTTTAGACCTCATTTTTGGATGACCTGTTTATATGAGGGTGAGTCAAAAGTTATCCACACTCTGGCTGTAGAAATCTTTAGGAAAAGGCAAACATATCATTTTCACAATCTCCTTGCTTTACAATACACTCTCTCCATCTGCCAACAAGCTTTCATATTCCCTCATTCAAAAAATGCTTTAAGCTGAGTTTTAGGCTGAGTTGTGAGTTACGAAAGCGCCACTGTCTTCACTTTTTCATTAGAAGTGAATCTTTGTCCATGTCAGGCTGCTTTCAGAGGACCAAACAGGTGAAAGTCTGTTGGAGCAAACAGGACTATAGGGAGGAGGCTTTAACAACTCAAAATGAAGTCCACAGTGTGGGAGGAGGTGTGTGGACATGCATTGTCATGCTAAATCGCAATACCCTTGGATAGCAGACCTTTGCATTTAATCTAAAGTTTAGGCTTCAGCTCTCCTCTGTAACAAGTACTATTGATTTGATGAACCATTTTCCTGATAAAGTTCCAATCCTGGCCCTTGAGAATCCCAGAAAGCAGCTGATAGTTGACTTTTGAACTTTTTCTCAGTCTGCGATTGAGGATGTTTCCGTTCCATTTTATGCTGTTTACTCTCAGGCTCAGAACGATGAATCCGTTTCATCAGTAATGATTCTGTTTAAGAAACTTTGACCTACCTTAGAGTATCGCTCCAAATTTTATTTGCAGATATTCAAACTTTTTATGCTCTTCTGTGAGTTGTTTCAGCACCAGGCACACCCTGAGACCACAAAAAAAATAAGATATCACGGCACGCTGCTTGTCTTTTGAGCTAATCACAAATTCGGCATCTGTTTTTGCTCGCACCGCATTTACAAATGAACTGATGTAACACGTTCACAGTTGCACAGCAGTGACAGGGGGAGACAGTAGCCTTAAACGGAAACGCTGATAAAACAGTGCAGCCAATAGAAGCTTTGATATACCCAAAGCGCGGATAATTTTTGACTCAGCATCATATTTTATAACCACATTCAACCTATAAATGCAAGTATTGCAGGGTCTAACCAACCTCATTAAGTCACATTACCCCTGTAATTTTAACATGTTTCTTTGGTTTCTATATACAATTTTAAAATCAGTTGTGTTTCTCTTATCCTCCTATTACTGTCTTTTTAATTAATGTCTTTGTGTAATGACTTTCTGCTTTGACAACAATTTGTCATTTTTGTGAAATGAAAACACATCACAGAAGTGCGTGTATATTTGTGATTTCATCCATCAGTGGCTATCCTCTGAGGAACCGCTGTTAAGAGCGTGGAGCGCATCAGAGCCACGTTTTCAGACGACACCGCAAGGCTCGTTCGTCAGAGTGGCGGCTGCAATGGAGCTCTTTTCTGCAAAGAAAGACAGTCCTACCTTGTACTTTGAAACGGTCAGATATCAGTACTTTAGAGTACTGCTGGTATAAAAAATTTATAAAACCCTAATCATATGATTTTTAATTTACCATCATAGTGGTAAATTTCTTTGAAAAATCGTGTACTTGAAAGTTAATATTTATCACATGCTATCTTTAACAGCATGATTTGTTTCCCAGTAGGAGGTGGAAGTTTGTATGAGAACTTCGTATGCAGAAAAGAAAGTCATCCTAAAGGCAACACCAGTGAAGTGAGTATGATACTTCCTGTCAAGCCAGGCATTTTTATTTCCAGCTTATACACTTTTAATATGTTTCTACTGTGCCTTGTAGTGTATCTATATCAAAGATTCAAATCTTAGATTTTGCTTCTGAGGTAAGCACTGAAAAACCAGAGATAATTGTATTATTGGTATTTTTTAAAAAATGACCTCATGCTTGTGTTAATACTGTCAACACCGTTAATTCTTTTCTTGTGTTTTAAGATGGAGAGAGCCTTCGATTCTTATCTTCCGGAGGCGGTTGAGATTATTGGGATCCCTAAAGTCATATCCTGTAAGTCTAGTGTGTATCTATGCTTGTATTTCTGAAAGTATAATGTGAGGTTTTATTAATCTGACATATATTTTTGTCTTAGACCTAGCGTCAGCAGCAACAGCTGTGATGGACAGGCAGAAGTTCAATCTGTTAGACCTAATCAATCCTGAAGTAATGCCTTATAATGTGAGTGTCTAGTCCCTTATTTTGTACTGATTATAAGAAACATTTTGAGCAATACAAAAACTTCAGTTTACAGCATCATCAGCCTCCTCTACCTGTTTTCGTTTTACTTCAGTAGTTGATGACAGCTTGTACCCAAATCGCTTGTGCATATTTTAAGTTCTTTAACATTATTTCTCTGCTACACTACAATGCTTACACTATAGTATCCCAGATAGTTTTGTTAAGTATATAACATGGTGTTCGAAACAACATCCAAATCACATAATGTCCTGTTTTACACCACACATCGTGGATGTTATGCGATGCATACAATAACTGTCATTTATAACTGCCCATGTGACAGCAATAGCAAAGAAAGAGTGTAAATGTTCTTTCCTTGGCTTAAACATTCAAATGACTCAGGACTTCTGCTGTGTTGCACATGAAGTATCTTCACTACACTGATTATATGACAGAAAGAAGCAATGATATTACACAAGGCTTGTCATAACGCAACAGATTTTATTTGAAAATCAGGTGGCTTTGTGGTAGGCTTTATTCAAAACGTGAAAGTTAAAAGGTTCTATAGCACTATTTAATTAAATGTTTTATTATAGACAACCTTGTGTGTCAAAGAATAGTAATTGGCCAACATTAGTAAAAGTCCAAAAATGGCATTTGTTGTCAAATTGTTCACATTTTGAAATCTTACACAGATTTAATATTGCACATAGTTCTTAACAAGCACTTCTAGAAATCGATTGGGGAAGCAGTTACACGGCAAATACTTGAGAAGGAGTAGAGACTGAATAGTTAATATGGCTGCCAGATTGGGCTAGATTTAAATACTGTACCCAGTGACCAACACGATCTTATAGCAAATATTTGGAATTGAATCTAACAAAGACAGTGTAAATATATGATGTGCATAATCAAACAAATTAGACCCATTTTGCAACTCCTTGTTCCAAAACTTTTAACAATAATTTAATCTATTTTTGAGATGTAGTAGGCTGTAATGAACACAGTTCATCAACAAGAATACACTTAAAACCTGTCAAAACAACATGTTGTAGACTGTATTCTATCAGGTTTTACCTTCTATAAGCAGGATAGATTTACTATATAGTAGCCTATAGCACTAGTATGTTGCCCATTAGTGTGACGTACATTTGTTTGAGGCTATGTCATTATTAATTATTAATCTATTATCTTATGCTTCTGGTGTTAAAAATACATGCTCATGTGGTAAGCATCATAAGAATACTCTCTTTGAACATGCAGGGTTATTCCTTGGTGCAGATGGAGTTTGGTTTTCCACAGCATCTACTGGTGGAGTTCCTCAAGAAGACTCTGGAGTAACTGCAGTCTAGTATCACATATTCTGTAAATCATTTTCCTAAATACACACATATTACCACACAATGTTGTCACAAGTATATTTACACTTGTATATACATAGTTTTAGGGTTAAAGAACACCAGGAAAATATCCATTTCTTATCTGTGGATGCCAAATGAGATGTAAAACTTTCCAGGAAAAAAATGGCTAAATAAGAACAGAAAGTTTTTCGCCGAATGCTCCGAGGTGGACTGTTTCTCTATTGCTCCTTCTTTTAATAACTATGTAATAATTCTGGAACCTTTATAATTTTAAGATGTATAATACAAACATCATTCTAGTAAAGTCTGCTGACTTAGAGATAATGCTCCAGGGCAGGTATTTTAAGTCATACAAGGACAGTCTTTTTCTGATGGTTCCAGGTTGCTGCAGGACTAATGAACCAAAGTGCTTTAAAATGTCAATATGATGTTGCTTGGAGTCTTTAATTTAATATTTTTATCTTTGTAAAAGCAATCTTTTGTTCATGACCAAAGACTTTACGAGGGTGAGTAAAAAATGATCTGCACTCTGGCTGTAGAATCTTTTTTAATTAACCTTGTAGAAAAGACCAATACATCTGTTTTTACATAATTGCCTTGCTTTTTTAAATACACTACTGTCTTCACTTTTTCCAGAAGTGAATCTAAGTACTTACAGGGTTGCTTTCCACAGACCAAACAGTTGAAAGTAATTACATCTCGTAGTGCTCCTCTCCAACCCCGTATGCCCCACGTAACACTTTTTCACCATCGACAGAGTACCCAAATGATTCTGTTTATTCTCATCTGTGAGTTGTTTCTGCACATGTTACACCCTCATATCACAAAAGTGCATCATTGCATGTGGCTCTACTTTGCAAATTGCAAGTGGGGCATTAATCTTTTTTCTCACCGCAGTTGCAAACGAATGAGTTGCAATGTAACACGTTTACACGCACACCTGATTGGAGAGACAGTAGCCTTGAACAGAAATTGCTGATAAGTTTTAATATAAGCAAAATACGGATAATTTTTGACTTACCTTGGTATGTTCATGTTTTTTGACTTCTGTGTTTTATGGTTTCTGGGTAGTTTCATGGGTAAAATAACAAGCTAATTTTTTTCTACTAAAACATCAGAGACAAAAGTAAATAACTTGTTTCTTAAGCATTACACAATATTCAATTAAACTATAAAGTGCTACACTGCAGTGTGTATATGATTTGATATTTAAATATTAAATATTGTGTAATCAACAAAATCATGAACATCTGTACATGGTTTGGACTAACATTTTATCTTACAGTATTTTGTTACAGTAGTAAAAGTAAAATTAGCATAAACACACATGCACAAACATGGAGGTCCATAAGTATTTAGTCAAGGACACACTTTTCACATTTTTTTTTTTATTCACAGTAAAATTAATCCACAATGGATTAAAAATTAGGCAATCAAGGTATGACTGAAACGTAGAACGTAGAAGTGACCGGCCAACTGACTGATGGTCCATCATGTCCTGTTTTGTTAGTTATTTCACAACACATTTTAGGAGTTTAAGAGTTAAAGTTAACTCTCAATATGCAGTCTAAAGAGGTACTAATGTAAGTAGGGGAGGCCATCAATAGGCAGAAAAAAAAACAAGTCAGACCTACCAAAGATCAAGCAGAAACTTTATTTGTGGTACAGTAAAACTCATTGATTGGCTGATCCCTGATTGGCTGTAGAGCTGTGATTAATGTGGGAGCACAAAGTACCTCTCATCCCTCCCCTCTGAGAGGGCTCGACCAATCAGCTCTCTCTTGACCTCCGGCTGTGAGAGGTAACAACATTAGAGCTGAAGATCTTTGCCCGAACCCGACGGGACCCGACAGGACCCGACGGATTCGGTCGGGTTTTGGCTTAATTAATATAATTTTACACGGGCTCGGGCCGGGCTCGGGCTTGCGCGGTAGTAATGCGCGGGTCGCAGGTAACCTGCGGGTTGGGTTGGGGCGGGTAAAGAAATTGTCACTTTTTTTGCGGGGCGGGTTGGGGCGGGTCTTTAAAAACAAAATTAAATAAAAAATCCATGTATGTTGCGTGCAATTCCCTTTAGCCTATATTAAATATTTGGGAATATCTATTTTCATATTTTCTTAAGTTCTTTGATAAGGTTACGTCACGTGACAAGGCACGAAAGCGCCAAGCAGCTACTGCTGCCAGTCACAACAAAAACAAAGAAATAAAAGTGAAGATGGAAGACGCGGTCGGGAATTTACATCATTAAAAGAAAGAAAGGTCAGGCTGCTAAATCTAATGTTTTAGCATTCTTTTTTTGCACAGCGAAGGTAAAAACGCTAAATGAACATTTCCGTGTGCTAAAAAAATGTCAGTGGTTATTTAGCATAGGCTGTAAACTGTAGGCCTGCCCTATACAAATCTAAAATTGTTTAGCCTAGATCACAAACTCTGCTTTGTAAATGTTTAAAATGTGTATCATTATCTTGTTATTAATATGACCTGATTTATTGTTCATATTTATAATCATATGTTGTCGCCGGTTTACAGGGTGATGTTTCCAAGCACTGAAATAAAGGCTGTTTTCATTTGAATTACAATGCCTAGTGTGTCTATTTATTGGTTGCAGGTGCGGGGCGGGGCGGGGTGTAAAAATAGATACAGAGGTGCGGGGCGGGCTGGGGCGGGCATAATGATTTCATAAAAACGGGACCCGCGGGTTGGAAAAATACCCGACCCACGCATCACTATTGCGCGGTAAATGAGCGGCCATGTGATGCGTTTTGATTAGCGCAAGAGAAATGCGAAAATGGATGCTGAGGAGGTTAAACAGAGGCTTCCCATTGGCGATTACGTTTTGGTTGCACCAGCAACTAAAGCGAAGTCTGCGGTGTGGGAAAGTTTTGACCATGTACATAATGAGAATAATGCGCCAGTGGGTTATGTGAAATGCAAAAAGTGCGACATTCTGTTGAAGTACGACAGCAAAACGGGTATTAAATAATAAATAATATCGGGCTGTAAACGGGTCCGTGCTTTTAAAAGGCTGTCAATCAAAATGTACTTGTCGGGCTGAAATCTGTCGGGCCTAACTTTTAAGGCCCGATCACAGCTCTAAACAGCATCACCCGGGGATCGAACCAGCGACCTCTCAGGGCGGTTCTAGTGAGGATTCTTGCTGCTGCATTTTGGACTAAATGAAGCTTGTTTATGCTTCTAGTAGAACATTCAAACAGTTAGAAATTACAATAATCCAACCTAGAGGTGACAAAAGCATGGACAATTTTTTTTTTACATTGTGTAGTGAAAATATATTTCTTATCTCGGCAATATTTCTGAGAGGCAGAAATGCTATCCTAGTAATGTTATCTATATGAGCTTCAAATCCTGTTACTGTGTGATTAAAAAGCTTACTTCTAGGACCTAGTACCAGTACTTCTGTCTTTTCAGGATAAAGATAAGGTCCTTCACACATTCCCTAACTTTATTGAGCTGTTTTTTCTTATCTCTGATTGCAGTGACATCTAACTGCGGGTCATCAGCATAACTATGAGGCGCCTCATACATAACAGTGGAAGCTAATACCATACTTACAAATTAGGTTTCCTTCGAGGAAAACTTCACTTTAGCACAAGTAGAGTCAGCCAGATAGGTTAGAAGTAATTAGTGAAATCACCTGTTTGGAACATGGGGAGAAATATAAAAACATTGTCTCAATATTTTTTGCCACTACTGTAGAATAGAAAAATTATTCCATTGTGGTTGTGTATAGAGGCAAGTAATAAAAAAATTGTAGCCGTGCAAATTATTTTGGACCTGACTGTTTTCTATATTTGGCCACATGGTGACTCTTGTGTTTAATCTTTATGTAACGTTCACACAGCCCCACTCGAGGTTGCCAGAATTACAGTTTTTACACCAAAGTGTGATTCAATAGGCAAACGTATTCACAATACTGACTTTGTGGAACCTTTTGCTTCAAATGTGGAGATACACCAAAAAAACATAATAAAAGTCCATAATTAAAAAAAAAAAAGAATGAAACAAATGTGTAACCGGTTTTGTGGTACTAGGTCCTTTCCCATCATTAGTGCCTGACCTCAATAATGCTCTTGTATCTAAATAGACAAAAATCCCGAGAGTCATAGTTTGAAATGAAGTGCAAAGCCATTCCAGGTGAGCCCTTTTCTCCCTGATAGAATGGGATATTCAACAGGTACTTGTGTGTGATGTCCAGCTGTCCACATACATTTGGCCATATACTGTATCTTAAACAGCTTGATATGCAAAAACAGTGAACATAAATTTACAGCATGTTTGGTGTATATTTATTTTTGCAATACTACCATATAGATTATTTATACCTCAACGATTGTGAAGAGGTGATTGGGGGAGTATGGAGTGTATTAATGTAATCTAAGAGGTGATGCCAACATGAATGGGTATACAGTTCAGAGGCGACATGGTGGCTTAGTGATTATCACTGTAGCCTTGCACCTCGAGGGTCAGGTTAGATTTAGGTCCGCCTCATCTGTGTGCATATTCTCCTGGAGATTGTAGGGTTTCCCCCGTGTCCTATGGTTACCTCCCTCTGTCCAAAGACATGCAGATTGGGCTATCAGGCGTCTCCAATAGTGTGTGAATGAGCGTGTGAGATGTCGTCAGGCAGGAAAGAGAAAGAAACATGGCAACCTTGTCCTTACTTGAACTGTGAACTGTGATGGTGAAGCCGACAAGGAAAGACGTTTATATTAATTAAAAACAAAACAGAACAAAAAAAATATATAATCAAGCACGTGTCTGATTAAAAAAATATATTTATATATTAAAAAAAACATTTTATCATATCATTTATCAGCATAAATTTCGCGGAACATCGAACTTCGCTAAACAGCTCTTAACCAGACCGTAACCAAAACAACCAAGAACAGCGCAGGAAGAATTCAATGTATTATTTTTAAACTATATTTATTGCCATATATTAGGATATCTGCGTTGAGAAACATTCTAAAACACGTTTGCTTGATCTACGCTGGATATTTTATTTATTTTATATCAATATGAACAAAAGTTTCGATTCTCCAGGATAAACCAATCCACTGTAGCTTGCTTTACTTTCACTTTCCACCTCGCCACGCCAGTGCCATGGCACGCATCTGGCTAAGAGGATACCAGGCTGTCCGAGGTAAGCGCACTAAATACAAAAACATGTCCACAAATAGTGTTTTAACTTAGCGATTTGATCAATTCCATCCTAATGATATAAGGTCCGAGGTTTCTCCGCATTATTACACACCTCTCATGTAGCAGGTTCGCTTCAGACGAGTAACTGCGCAGTTTGCCTTCTGCTCTCAAACAAACGCTTCGCGCGCCAACACTGGTCCAAAAACGCCTCAATGACTTCACCTACCTCTCCACACTTAAGGCTCAAACGTGCAGCAATGATAGCACTAAATATTATTTAGCTCAATGCTTTTTCTCACCAGTCTATAATAACAACTGATTACTTTCACAGCGATTCATTAGAAAAAAAGACCTAGTATATTAATTTTTTAGCCCATTTCCTTAATGGTTTATGAGGCAAGGTCAGTCTCACCTAACCACTCTTTTCTTTTGGTGTACACATTTCTTACATGCATTCCTTTCTGTACACATTACTTGTGACAATGGGGGGAAAGGGGAAAGTTAACTCCATTGTGTTAACATTGGAGCATGTATTAACATTAGCCATTTTTTGAACAGCAGATGGATGAATATGGAGGAGTTGGACCTGGAAGAGGATGTTCGGGTTGTGGTGGCCCTGGAGACCACTGCAATAGTCGATGTTTTGTGCTTGCAAAGAAATAATGTTCTACAGCAGATCTATGGGTTGGTGGATGCCCGGACACGAGAGCGGGTACAGAACCTGCCCAGCCTCAGGGAGTCTGTGTCGAGTGTTGTGGATTACTTCAAAAATTCAGACCAGAACAGATGCCGCCATTTTCTGGACACTTTTTGGGGGTTCTGTGAGAATATTCCCTTAGAACTAGAGATACAAATTTTATCAGTGGCAGGATCCTCAACTGGTAAGTCCTGTTCAGCATAATGCCCACACGCCCGTATCATTTCTTAGCCAATGGTCAGTGTAACAATAAGGCTTTAGTGTATGCTTTATGTAATGCGAATTATCTACACTGAAAAAAATAATCAACAATTAGCAGGATATTAAAGTTATGAACAAAGATGTCCATAAAATGAGCAAAAATATATAATGATAATTAATGGTACAAAATGGAGTTAATGTTTAACTTATTAAACAAACTCAAACTCTATGTATTGTCCTAATATCAAACATATCAAACTCTATGTATTGTCCTAAAATAGACACAATATTAATATTATGAACAAGTGTACAACTGTGGCCCAACTGTGGTTCTCTTCAAAATGCTATATGATATAAAATGTAGTGTATAAAAGTATACGAAAAGATATCTCTTTTCAGTTCAGATTGAAGGTCACTTGACAAAATGTCGAAACAAAGTGAAAGTGAAAGAACGGTAGTACAAAGAAATGTGGAAATGCAGAAAAATAATTATTTTATTGTGATTCAGTTTAAAGTTGGAATGTACCTAAGAGTCTGCTTTCTTTTTCTTTCTCTTTGTGTTGTGAAGGAGCACTGGTAAACAACTCTCATCTGCCAGATTTAGAAAATTCCCCTCGATCACGTAGTGCAAAACGTGCATGTCTAGGTACTTTTTACATTTGCTTATTACATGTCCGTCATTGTAATTTACAGTATAAATGCCTAAATTAATTTTATTAATTCTCTTAAATAAATATGTGGAAAGCATAGTAAAAATGTACTTTTTTTCATCCAGATCAGGTGCAGAGTTACATAAATGCTGTAAAACATTTTCTACAAAAGAAATTTGAGAAAGTGACAAAAGACATAAAGAAAAAGGTTTGTCTAGATCAGACATGGCTGTGCTGGAAGATGCAAAAATATGCACGGGTGAGAGACAGACAAGCAAAAGCCCAGGAAGGGGAAGAAGTTTCTACAGAGCATAAAGAGTCTATTGAGGCTTTGTTGAAGAAAACAGGCAGAGTGGTGATGCTATCAGGTCAAGCTGGGTCTGGTAAAACCCTGTTAATGCATTACCTTGGCCACCACTGGGCTCAGGGTTCTTATCCTTCTATTCAGCTTCTTTTCCTGCTGGAGTTTCGTCAGCTCAACCTTGTCTCACAGCCCTTGTCTCTGAAAGAGCTCCTGTTTCGTTTCTTTCTTCCATCTGAGGAGGACCATGAACAAAGTGAAGCAGTACTCAATTATGTTCTCTCTAACCCTGAGAAAATCTGCTTTATATTTGATGGATATGATGAGTTTGGGGCACGATTTACAGACCCAAAGGAGCTTGATGGTGATGTAAACCATTACCAGAAGCTGCCACTGGCTGATCTCCTCTCCGCACTATGTAGCTCTAAGATCCTGCCTGGGTGCACAGTGCTGGTCACTTGTAGGCCACGGGATGCTTTTGATCTATTTGGGAGTTCTGGCTATTTTGTTGCAGAGCTGCTTGGGTTCAATCAACAACGTGTACAGGAATACACTGAGGAGTACTTCCATGAAAAGGGAAGTGAAATCAAAGAAAGAGCAGTGAGCTTGCTAATGAACAGTCATCATCTGCTCTCCATGTCTCATGTTCCAGGTTTGTGTCATGTTTGCTGTGTCTGCTTAGATCATTTCCTCTCCAGAGATATGTCTCAGCAACCTATTCAGCTTCCTACATCCTTGACACAAATCTACCTCCAAATCCTTTCTGCTTTTATTAATCGTGGCCAAGGTTGTGGATCGTCTGATAATCATACCACGTTACTTGAGGCATATAGGGTTCAAATTAATACATTGGGCAAGCTTGCAATGAATGGTCTGGAGAAAAGCCAGATAGTATTCCCGGCAGATGAACTGCCTACAGAGATAATGAACTTTGGCGCCAATGCTGGAATTCTGTCTCGTGTGGATCTCACTTGCGCAGATGGATCACGACGTCTGGGCTGTGCCTTCACTCACCTAACAATGCAGGAATTCATGGCTGCTCTGCACCTCATGACAAGCTCAGACATCACAGAGGTTAAGCTAAAGGAGAAGCTGAACCTGAAAAGCCGATGGACTGCTAAGACTGATCCAAAATCTGTGTTTACAGACTCCCTTCACCTCTATATGTGTGGACTTGCTGCAGAGGCCTGCACTTCAAACCTTGTTCTGCTTGAAGGTACTGAGAACGCCAGAACTGTTGTTCAAAAGCGACAGGAAACTGTGCTTAAGATTTTGCAGCGCTTTGTTGTCAGTGGACGTCAAACAGGACCAAAGATTATTGAGCTGTGCCGGTGTGCCCATGAAACACAAAACCTCGATTTGGCCAGGGCTGTTGGTTCAAGAGATCGATTTGAGTTGCGGAATATAAGACTCAACCCTGTAGACATTGACGCCTTAGCGTTTGTGACTTCATCTGTAAATCAGATGGTATATCTGGACTTTGGTGCCTGCTCCATTGAACCAGAGTGTCTAAGCCTCCTTGTCAACTGCAAGAACCTGGAAACCCTCATGTGAGTTGCAAATTCTTATACAGTATATCCATTACAACACCATAGATATCTTTGCATCGATTTATTATATGATACATTTTATACTAGAAATATGTGCAATCCCTACAATTAGAAGCAATTTAAAGATATTTTCTTCTTTTCACACAAAACAAAAGGATTCCCCTAAGCACTATTAATTAAAAAATAAAAAGTTGGTTTAATAGAAATATTAAATATTGCCTTATGTCCATTTACTCTACATTGTTTAAATGACTGAATATGTGGATATTTACATAGGTAGGAGCATATAATATTACCTTAGAGCAAGAAATAATAACTTTTCATATTTGCCAAAGAGTTACATTTAGGCAATGGCATAATCATATAAAAATGTACAATCATGTGTTAAAAAAAGTTCGTGCTTCACCACCCCTTGATTAACTGATCATGTGCAGTCCTCTAAAAAAAGCAGAAGATTGGGCGGTTTGCTGGTCTGGTGCGTTCATGTGTGTTTTAACACAATGCCTAGAGAGAAAGACATTAGCAATGGTCTAAAAGAAGCAATAGTTGCTGCACAATAATCTGGAAAGGGGTTTATAAACCTATTCCCAAACGGTTTTGAGTTATACTGTACATTCTACAGTAAGAGGAGTTAGTTACGGTTTGCAAATACAGTTTGCTTGAAATTCGACAGAAACACCTCAAAGTCACTGTCAAGTACACTGGTGAATCTACATTAGAATGGTTTAAAAATAAATTTTGGAATGGCCTAGTCGAAGCCCAGACCTCAAGCCAATTGAAATGCTGGGGCAGTACCTTTAGAGAGCTGTGCATAGGCGACTGCCCAAAAAACTGGTAAAAAAAAAAGGAACATAAATTATTATTTTAAGTTATTGCTGCTAAAGTTGGATCTAAAAACTATTGAATTAGGGGGGTACTTATTATTGCCAATTTTTTATTTTTTATTTTTGCCTTAATTTTTCCTAAGTAAATAATGACAGTGAAATAAGTTATATGTTGTCATTCGTCTGAAGTTGTATTTGCCTAATACTAAGACTCGCTACGGTCAGCATATTATGTTTTTAGACAAAAAATATAGAATTAAATAAGGGTGCACTTACATTGACACATGACTGTAAGTCAGTGAGGGCAGAGCAATGAATTTATTTGAAAGTAGATGGCACTTGGGGCACTTCGTACTTGTGTACGGGGGCATTCAAATCATAATTTACAGAAGACTTAAAGGACAGTTTGTTGATAAGACTGTTAGCCGCAGTAAGACATTTGAATTATGCAAACGTTTTAAAAAAGGCTTTACAGTATGAATCCATGAATGAAGATCCTAGCTGAAGTGGCTTGAAACCCAGTGGAGTCATTCCTGTAATATTCAGCAAGAAGAAGGCCTGATTCTTAAAAATCGACAGATAACTTGTTATTGCCACATCCCCCATAGAGTCTTGACCTTGCTCCAAGTGATTTCATGCAATTAAAGGAGTTCCTTGGAGGCCAGTATTTCAGATGTGAAGCAGGCAGTCTAATTCTGGCTCCGGTGTACTGAGAAAACATACTACCTTGATGATATCCAAGCACTAGTGAAAGTATGGGATTAGGGGATTATTTCAAGAAATAAAGGTTTTTACTCTTGTAACTGTGTTCTATTATTCTGCAATCAAAAACCCTGGTTTGACTTAAACGCCCCCTTGAGGATCTATATACAATGATGATGACAGCAAAAAAAAGTTGCAGAAACTGGGCATGTACAGTAAGATTGCAATAAAGACCAGGGGCCTCATGTACAAAGACTTGCATTGAATTCATACAAAAACATTGCGTACGGACAAAGCTGTAAATGTGCGTACGCAGTAAAAAAAATCTGATGTATGAAACACTGCGTACAGGGAATCAAACGCATATTCTCTTTGTACAACGTGAAATTGAGCGCACGTGCACAAAACCCCTCCCTGCTTCCTCCCCCGTATAAATATGGTAATGACTCCACTTTGGCAAAACCAAACGAAAAAGCAATGGCAAAAGCAAGCAAGAAGAGAAACTTTACAAAATGTGAATTGGAGGTGCATCTATCGGAGGTAGACCAGAGAAAAACTTTGTTATTTGCAAGTTTGTCCTCCGGAATTGATAACAAAATAAAAAAAAACTTAGCTGGAATAATATCTTTAAATACATCACTCACCAAGAAGCCACACATCGCGCACCCTGCCCCCTTGGAGCCTCATTCCAACCATGCTGTTTGTGAGGATGAATGAATCATGGGTTGTCCCAGGCCACCTTGCCACAATATTTGTTAGGCGCATTTGAGCATCACATATTATTTGCACAATTATTGAATGAAAATGTTTCCGATTCACGTATGCAAATTTGTCTTCAGATGGCGCCTTTATAGCAATGTGCGTGCAGTAGATCGCTCTAATTACATTAGGAAAATCGGCGATAGCTGCAAATTGCGCTTTAATGTTTGGCTGGTCAACTGAATGGTATGGAAACCTTATATACCTGCTAGACATGCGGATGACCCCTCCCATACAGCTGGCATTGCACGGCTCAAAGACGACTGGCTTAACCCCGATCGGTCTGCCAGTTCCTTTTAGAAAGAACCAGTTGCCAGGAAACCAAGCGTTGTCAGCACCTGTAAGGGAACGGGTAATGCGTAGCTCCTCGCTGTCTCTCTTTCCAAATTTGGACCCAACTCAGCACAGAGCTCCAAGAGGATAGCTCTTGGAAATCTGAAACGGCTAATAAGCCAGTCATCATCGAGGCCCCAGGTGATCGTTTTTAGCTGTCCAGTTTAGTTGTACCTGTGAGCACTGTAGGTTTAGATTTAGATTTTTGTCTTAAACCGATGCAGCCTTCTGCTGTTAGAGCTTATCCACAACAAAAATCTATGTGTAGTGAAGATTTTCTGCTCACTGTGTTTGTAAAGAGTACTTATTTAAATAGTAGCTTAAATCAGTCTCTCAGTGGATGTTGTAGGTTTTTGCACCATTATAAACTTGCACATAAAATCCATTACATTATTAAAAGGACCACCTCTGCTTAAAAAAAAAGTAAAACAAAAATCTTGCCACATGACCTCAAGCACCATCTTCTTTTTCTTTTTTTATTACTTTTATTAGCATTTTGGCTCTGTAAGGAACAACAAATAGGAGGTACACCAATGTCTATTTTGGTTAGAATTGTTGCCAACCAAGGAGGGTGAAGGCTATTAGGTGCTTCCTCTTAGAAACTCACACAAACTGGCTGCATGGGGGGAAAAAATCTTCAGCTAGGGTAGACAGCGAATGAAAACATAAAAATGGCAAAGGCATCTGTCTCCAGTGCTACAACAGAAGAGGATGAACAAACCTGGCCTCGTATACAAAACATGTTTTGCTTACACACAGTGCAAAAGAACAGCTTCATAATGCAGTGTCTTCTCTGTCTGCCAAAACAGACAGACATTTCATCATATAAATACTCGACGTCTAACCTGAGGAAACGTTGCACTTAATTTGGCTGTTTTATTTAATGTTGCAATGTTAGCATATATAATTAGCAAATAAGCTAGAGGCTAAAAAATATTTTCTTACATTTGTTCCGCTGGACACAGTTTATGGTAAAGTGAGACCTCATGTACACATGTTCTAATGTTATTTACCTGCTGAGCCATTTGGAGGGCAACTGAATATACACTATATCTTACACTGGAAATAGTTTACACTGTTCAAACATGCATATGTTACCTACAGTAGATATTTGTTTTTATTTTTATTTATTTATTTGATTTATTTTATTATTTGGAAATGACAGAATTTGTACATTATTTTGTCATTTTGTCTGGCTGCTTAAATAATCTTATAAAAAAAAATCGGACATCATGATGAAACAGTTACTCAGTACTTAAATAGTCTTTAAAAAAAAATTTTTAACCCTTACTTAAGTAATATTTTGGATGGCCACTTTTTTACTTTAACTTGAGTAATATTATTCTGCAGTACAGCTACTCTACAATTTTATATGCTACAAGTTTTGGCTACTCTACCCACTTCTGGTACATACTGTATAACATATGACCTAAATAGACCTGTTCATTGCCTCAACAGATAACATTAACCTGCATATAAATCTATTTCATTTCAGTTTTCGTAGTCGTAAGTATGACGACAAGTTTGCAGTGGCTTTGTCTGGGATCCTGACCCAACTCCAGAGCTTGAAGCATTTAGAGTGAGTTTGTTGGTCTAACCAGTACTTTTGTCTCCTCACTTTTCATGGTGTTAAACAGCTCATTGTGTACTGTGCCTTTCACATTATTACGTTATCCACAGATTTATCAGTGCTTGCCTCACTAATAGCGGAGCTGCTAAGCTTTTCAAGGCTTTGGAGTGCTGCCGGCAAATCACACACCTTAAGTAAGAGACTCTGCTTTTAATACTGCAATATAACCCAAATAATACTGCACAGTCAATTAGAGTTTAATACGTGTACCTTTAGCTGAATGTAAAATGCAGTTCCCAAGAAAAAATAATGAAAATGCAGTTTCATGATTTTTGCTCTGGTTTAAAAAATAGTGCTTGGCGTGCTTCAACACTCTTTGGCATTTTTTAACTACTTCATAGCTACTTCATAGCATTAAAGTGCTGGGGCAGAGCTAAGGTGGAATATACAGGAGTGCTATGTAAATGCACAGAACGGCTGGAAGTTTGGTATAGTAAAGCAACAGATAATAACGAGTACTTAAGAATAACAGTGCATAGCAAAAATCATTGAAGCAGGAGGTGGGCTTAAGTCAACAAAAGAATTCTGATTCCTGAGTGATGGTAAAATGGTTACCTAAACCGAATTAATTGAAATGTGTGTTATATCAGTGTGAGTGATAACCATCTGTCAGATGAAAGTGTAAAGAAGATCGCAGCGATGATTCCCAAACTGGCTAACCTCACATCCGTCAAGTAGGTGGATTCACTTGTTGGGTTTCATTTATTTATTTATTTATTTATTTATTTTTAGTAAAAGTAGAGAACAGAAAGTCATATGTAACCTAATATCATTCTAAAAGGGAACTTTTAGAACCTTGGCGTACGTAATTATTTACTGAACCTGTCAACATGTAATTTCATTTCCTAATTGTGGTCTGTTCTGAATATTATTAGGTTGGGGAAGAACAACATTACCAACAGTGGAATCTTTCTACTCATTGAAAAAATGGCAGGCTTGCTGAAAATTAAGAAAATCTATGCAAAGTAGGATCTTTTGTTTATTATGAATTCTTATAATCTTGTGAAATATTTCAGTGCTAACAAAATTATAAGGTACAAATATAATATTCCTAGCAATCACAACAGAGCATTAGAAATCAACAAAAACAATGCTTCTATTTTTGTTTACAGTGCACAAGAAAAGAAAATCGATGTTCTGTTCTGGTCAAGCCCCACAAAGTGAGTAGTAGCTACCGTTGGAAAATGGTGCTTGAGTAACCATAGAACACTATTAAAATTGTATAATAGGATTAAAGATTAATTTGCTGTTAAATTAACACTTCACATGCAATACAATGAGTGAATACAATGAGTGAAGGAAGCTACTATGTATCTAAGTACTATATTGTGAGTAAAATCTTAATGTAATAGTATCAGTAAAAAATGATTTAGGAACAAAAAGTAGAAAATAAAGAGAAAAAAACACCACATCATTACCACCATTATCAACTAATTTATTTATTTATTTATTATTTCTTATAAATTGTTATTCATTGATATATTATAATGTGCAACCTGTTTGTATGAACACTAGTATGCAACCGAGAGTATATGATATGATATGATATGATATGATATGATATGATATGATATGCTATGATATGATATGATATGCTATGATATGGGCTATTTCAATTTATTTGCTGACATGGCATTTATTTTCATTTGCCCCCTTTCTTAAAAAACAAACAAACCGCTGAATATGATTTTAAAGACTTTGATTTTAAAAGCAACTATGTTTAAAACATCCTTTTTCTTTTTTTTCATTAGCAGTGCAAACACAGAGGACCCAAACAATGCTGGAAATTTCAAGGAAGTAATGTATGTGAAATAGTTTTATAAATTGATGGCTAGGATATTTTTTACACACTTTGTTTATCATGATGTTAAGGCTTAAATCTAATATCTGTCAATATTCCACCAAATTAAACTGTTACAATTAAGCAGTGGAATAAATAATTGTTGGCATAATAATAATGATATGGGACAAACTATTGGACACACACAAACACACAGACACACAGTTAGGGCAGTTAGGCAGCTGCATTTATCTCAATTCTCCTACTGGTTATTTCATTTTGCCTTCAAGAAAATGTCAAAAGTTCTGTGGTCTGTGCTTCTGTATAATTTTTACTTTGATTGGGCAGTGTGTGCTTACTCTACCCATTTTCCTAAGAAAAAAGATGATTGAGTCAACAATCCACTTTATTTGTGTTATTTATATACTTGTGATTATTTCATCCTCAGTCATTAAAGGTAATGTGCTACTGATGTGTCAGCAACATAGGGTGAAAAATATCAGCCCGAATGCACACTTTTCAGGATGCATTTTATATGTTGTAATAAAAAATAGGTTGCAACACCCAAAGAGATTTGGAGTAGTTCCCTGTTTCCATCAAACTTTTTTGCAGTTGTTGTTGTTCCTATGCTGTTGAGCCCATTGGGTGACAGCTTCCATTGTTTTTATAGCAGTGGTTTTTAAACGTTGAAAGTATAAAACATGCTTGTTAGCAAATACAAACATAATAATGTTTCCCCATTTTTGTGTTTAGTTTGAATGACTTGAATCTCAGATGTGTCAATGTGTCCAATCTGTGCAAAGTCCTCAAAGGCTGCTCCACTCTTACTGTCCTAAAGTAAGTGTTTTTATACACCACACAGTAAGGCTTTAAATTTAGTTTTACCATCATTCATTCATTCATTCATTCATTTTTTTTTATCTAAAGCATCACTGAGTCAAACTCTGACCTTCCTGCTTAGTAAAAGTATGCTGTCAGAGCCATTTTAACTCATGTGCTTCCTGTTTTTTTTTTAATCTATTTTTTCCCTTTCAGTTTGTCATCCAACTTGCTGAGTACCAATGGTCTGAAGAAGCTGCTTGAACAACTGCCTTCTTTTGACACGCTTAAAGAAATCAAGTGTGTTATACATTGTTATAGATTTAATTTGTTCATTTGAGTGTCATATGTGATGCTGTAGTTTTATATTTATATAAATGTCATTGTGAATTGTCCTCATATCTAGTGTCAGTGACAATGCAGTGGATATGGATGGGGTGGTGCTTCTCTCAAATTACCTTTGTAATAGTACCTTTTACGTTAAACACCTTAGTGAAGTAAACGCTAGGTAAGAGCTTTAACAATAAAGGATATCCTCTTACAATGAGTTATTATTGTGGCTTAACATCGGTAAAAACATTCTATGTGGCTATGTGTTACTAGCCACAACGGAAGGAGGAAACTGGTCTTGAAGTTCAGTGGCAGTGAAAGGTAATTTGCTAAAAGTTTGCAGTTGCTCGGTCTGACAATATGCAGCGGGAAGCGTATGATTCATAACAGTGTATTGTTTCCTGCAGTGATGCACAGGTGACATCACATGACTGTGATATTTTGCCCAAAAAATTCAGGTAAAACTTTCTTGCTATATGTGCAGGATTAGTTTCTGCTACATCTTAAGACTAATTTGCACACTGGAAAATATGCATTTTTTAAAATTTAACCTTTATATAATTTCAGCTTAACTGAATGTGACATACAGCCTACACACATGAAGGAGCTGTGTAAGAATCTGAGCAGTTGCCGAAATCCGCTAGACTTGGAGTGAGTTCATTGTTATTTCCCCTGCTGTATAAATATACCACAGTTGCATTTTGCATTTTGGGATTTTTTCTTATTGTTTTATGTTGCAGTTTCTCTCATGGTACGTTAATGGATGAGTCCATTGGGGAGTTATTAAGGTTCCTTTCAAAGATGGTATCTCTCAGACTGCTTAAGTAAGGATTTTTATTCAGTTTGACTAGATGAAAAAAACTATAAAATTGCTGTATTGTCATTTTAAGACTGCTTTGATACCTCTTCTAGTTTAAGTCACGTCCAGATGTCAACCGATAGTGCTTTGTTGTTGGTCCAACTGCTTTCTGATTGCCAGCGCACTGCAGCTGTGGAACTCAGGTAACTTAAAAATGACTGTAAACATTTACAATAAGATGAACATACATCTTTTTCCTGAACATCTCTTTGTTCAACCACTGCCTAAAAAAATTGCCTAACCCAAATGTACTGTCAATACCAAGATGAATTCCAAAAAAAAAATCCTGTTTTTTTTTTTTTTATCTCAGAACTCATTTTTACCAAATATAAGTTCCAAAAGCAGAAGTGCTGAATTTGTAAAGATGTTTTGCAAACAATATTAAGATAACATATGTTATGTAGTTACAAATATGAATTGCAAACTTATGTGGCAAATCTCTGTACATGATGTTCAGGAAGTAATTAAGCAGGCATGAACTGAACAAATGACACCAGAGTACTGAGTATATCATTTTGACACTATGCTTAGCTAGACTCAGCAGTTTTAGAAGAATAACGGACTCAATACTAAATATTGATTGTTGTAAAGCACTTTCATTGCATAAAATAACAAATTATTCTTATTAATTTGACTGTCATTACTTTAAAAATTAAGAATATTTTAAAATATAGAATTTTACTTTTGTCTCAATACTTTTGGCCATCACTCCTTCCTCGGCAAATCAAAAATAATCTCTAGTGAAAAGTGGATTTATTTATTTATTCATTCATTCTGATTATTTGGTCACATACTAATTATGGTTATTAAAGCATTTTTTAAGACTACGTGCCCCTTGCAGTTCTCCTGCTTCGTGCTTTCTGTTTTAAAAAGTGGGTTCAGTGGGTTACTCTATCTACAGTACCTATGACCTGTTAGTGGAGCTTCATGACTGTCATCTATTCACAGACCACAGGGAAAAGCATTCGTTAAGTTCCTTCAAGCCACATCAGAAACTGCAACATGCAAGTGAGTAATTTGAGAAGAAAAGCAAACTGTGGACGTGCGATGTGTAGTAATGACTGAATAACATTGTTTTGTTTCTCTTTTTAATCAACAGGTTGAACCAATATAAGCTGAGCAGTGCGAATGTGACAAAGCTCTGTAGTATACTGAAGCATTGTCATCATCTGACTGATCTGGAGTAGGTGTTTTCCAGTTCTAAGTCTGTCAGTTATTATTTAGTGTTAGTGTTGTTATTATTAGTAATTAATTCCCGTTAAACCTTCCTTGATAACAAAAAAAGCAACAAAAGTGATTTCTTTTTTTTCCTTAATATAGTTTGTCCAGTAACTTCCTTCAAGATGAGGGTGTGAAGACCTTTGTTCAGATTTTGCCCAAACTTAAGATCTCTAATTCAGTAAGGTAAAGCCAATGTTTGTCTCACAGGTTGTTTAATACGTGGTTAAACTTCCTCTGCTAAGCTGTGCAATCTGTTGCTAAATACATAAATGTGTCAATCATTCGGATTTGGAAATGTCTAAAAATCTTGTGCCAGAGTAGGGAACATCTTCATCTTGTCTAAGCCAGAATGAATTCATGTTGTTTCCATTTCCTCCTTTTATCATGAGCCTCACAACACGTGATGACTTTAGTCCCTGTATTAAAAAAATAAATAAAAGTAAAAAAATCCTTTCCCATAAAATATGTCTTTAAGTTTCCAAAATGTGATTTAAAAAGATTTTTTTTCTGTATTTGATCCATCACATCAAGTCAGGTATTAAGTCACATTTTGGGTAATATGAGTTTTTGAATGTTTTTTAGATTCCTCGTTAAATAAGCTCCATTTTAGTACCCTATCATGACCACTTGTGGAGATATGGCCAGTGGGAGTTTGTTTATATAGAGAGTCTCAGAAAATTTCATCAGTACAATAGTATCTATCAAAGTTTTAACAAAAATCAGTTGATAAATACCTTATCTTCCTGATCTTTTAACAGAATCCCAAACGTTGTTTTACGGCACTTTAATGATCATAATCCAAGCTGATTACTTCAGCTGTGGTAGACAAATATGCTTTTTTTTTTTTTTTTTAATAAAATGATGTTATTTTCAGGGAAACCCTGGTTGGCTCAGGGTTTTCTCTTTTTTACTATGTCATGAAAAAATAATTCTATGCATACTTCAAAACTTACAAAATGCGACTTAATACTTGACTTGATATGACAGGAAGTACACTAATAATAAGTACCTTTATGACTTTATGTCATCAAACCGCATTTTCATTTATGTATACATTGCTGGTAATAACAAAGGGCATATATTAGGGAAACACTATTAGTTAAATATAAATTAAAATAATGCTACAATTTGTGCTAGAGCACAAATGTTGAACAATAGTGGGAATAGGAATGGAATTCAGACTTCAGATTCGCGATCGGATTGTGAGCAGGCCCAGGCCCGTGCCTCATTATCACTAACACTAACTTTCAATGACAACAGTAACACAGTGCCTTTATAGCAGTTGCGCTGAAATACATGCATCTAACATTAAATTGCTGGGGAAAATTGTCAGTAGTAACTTAGACAGATCAAGATCATTTCATCCTTATACATTTCCCCAATTTTATAATAACTAATCATTTTCCACAGCCTCAACGATAACAACCTCACTGAAAATGGGGTGCTCTACCTGCTGAGTTTAATGAACACATGCGAAAGGGTGGCTGCTGTGGAAGTGAGGTAAAGCTTTCTTTAAGGGTTTATTCACTTGCTGTACATAAAGCTCATTGTTTGCTGCTGAATAAGATGTAGTAGCCGACAAGCAACCACATATATTGTATATAAGTGACATTTAGTGTCTTATAATTGCTTTTGAATTCTTCACCAACGTGATATTTATTCTATGTTTTGTTTATAAAATTATTTCAGTCTCGCAAAGGAGATGCAGCAGGCTCTGATTCGCTTTGATCAGAAGAATTTAACAGGCAAATTTTTCAGGTTAGTACGGGCTCACCATATCATTTTCTCTCACCATAATTCTAATGAAATAGAAAGTAAAAATGCTTTATGTTGATTTGGTGTTCGGTCACAACACGTTTTGTTACTAAATTTTTTCTTTCTGTTTCACACAATTTTTTCTTTTCTGTTTCTTTTCTCCTTCTTCCTCATTTATACACTGCAGTCTGAGAAATTGCTGTTTTGATTCAAAGCATTTGAGCAGTTTTGTGGATACACTTACCAGTTGTCCCAAACTTACCCTCCTGTGAGATTATTTATTTATTTATTACTAATATAATATAATATAATATAATATAATATAATATAATATAATATAATATAATATAATATAATATAATATAATATAATATAATCACTGAAGGAAATTAGCATGGCATCATGTCAGTGTTGTATGATTTGCTCTGCTCTCCCCTAGGTTAACATCATGCACTGTGCAAAGTCAAGATTTATACCATCTACTGAACAAATTGGCGACACTGAGCTCAATACAAACTCTAGAGTAAGAATCTTAAGCACACATACTTACACTCACACAATTATTTCTTACGGTGCTGTGAAAAAGTATTTGCCTGATTTGTTTTTTTGCGTATTTGTCACACTTACTGTATATGTTTCTGATTATCAAACAAATTTTAATATTAAACAAAAATAACCTGAGTAAATATAAAAGTTTTTTTTTTTTTTAATGATGGTTTTACTTATTAAGGGAAAAAAGCTGTCCAAACCTGCCTGGCCCTATTGTGAAAAAGTAATTGCCCCCAAACCTAATTACTTTTTATAAGTCTTTCACATCATTTATAAGTCTTGGCCCACTCTTTTTTGCAGAAAAGTCAGGAATATTGGAGGGTTTTGAGCATGAACGGCCTGTCATGCCACATCGTCTCAATCAGATCAAAGTCCTTTTTTATTAAGATTTTGGCTTGGCCACTTCAAAACCTTACATTTGCTGAGAAATCATGGTTTATCTATTATGGCAAGTTGTCCAGGTCCTGAATCTGCAAAGAAGCAGCAGACCATCAGAATACCATAACCATGTTTGCCTGTTGGTATAATATTTTGTTATGAAATGCTGTGTTAGTTTTATGCCAGATGTAATGGGATGCACACCTTCCAAAAAAGTTTAACTTTTGTCTCATTTTACATTTATGCATTTGGCAGACGCTCTTATCTATCAGTCCACAGAATATTTTCCCCAAACGTCTTGGGGATAATCAAGATGTTTTTTGTTCTTTTTGTTCTTTTTCATTAGCAATGGCTTTTTCATTCAAACTCTCCAATGGATGACATTTTTGCTCAGTCTTTTTCTTATTGTTGATTCATAAACACTTACCTTAACTGAGGCAAGTGAGGCCTGCAGGTCTTTACATGTTTTGGATTCTTTTATGAGCTCCTGGATATGTCGTCATTGTGCTCTTGGTCTAAATTTTGGTAGGTCAGCTACTCGTGGAAAGATTAAAAACTATTCCAAGTTTTTCCCATTTGTGGATAATGGCTCTCACTATGGTTCACTGGAGTCCCAAAACCTTAGAAATCTGACTGATAATGTCACTTACTTTGTTTCCCAACTATTGTTAAATTTCATTAGATCATTTTGCTTTTAAAAACTTTAAGCTGCTTTACTTTGTCAGACAGGTTCTATTTATGTGATTTAAAAAAATGTGGTTAATCTCAATTTAATCATTATTTAGCAAGGGCAAGATTTTTTTTGTTTTTCTTGACATTTTACATTTTCCTGTATTTACTTGGGTTATGTTTGTGTAATAAAATTTGATTAATGGTCTGAATCATTTAAGTGGGACAAATATGCAAAAAAAGAATATTGGGAACAAGCGCAAATTATTTTTTTACAGGACTGTATATACATATTTCATATTTATCAATGTTGTACTGTTAACAGTGTTTTTGCTTTTGTTCTTTTTAGGCTAAGAAACAACTCTTTCAATGCTGAGGCAGTTAGGCATTTGGTTACTGAATTGTGTAGAGATGCAAATCACAGAACAATTCGGTGAGCATGATGAAGCACGCCAGGATATCTTACCATCTTCAGTTATAATGCATCATTTGATGAATGCTTCAATTGTTACATGTTGCTTAGGATAATGGAGCCATGGATTAAAGGGGAAGCTGCCGTTGACCTGGTGGCAGGCTGCCTTGAATCAAATCCACACATCAAAGAGATCAGGTGTGCAGCTGCCCAATTTTATTTTGAAAATAATTTTGAAACAAACATTTACATTATTGTAAATGAATACTCAAAAATATAATTGTGAAGTGTATGTGAAGTTACACCAGTTGAATCCTTTACATGTACCCGTTGGCACCTGTACGACATCCATATACTATAAACATCCATACATCCTCCATGCCACTTATCCTGTATAGGGTCATGGGGGCCTGGAGTCTAACCAAGGAAACTTTGACCACAGGCCACAAGCACACACAGTCACACACCCAATCGCACTCTGTGGGCAATTTGGAAATCCTAACTGCTGCAAACTGCACACACACACAGCAGGTGAGACTCAGACCCACCAAACCGAGGGTGCCAGTAAACCATCATGCCGTTTATATACTGTATAAGTATACACAATTACACACATGCATTTATTAATGTCACAGTGCCATACGGAGGTAGAGCTTATAGTCCTTTGCTGCTTGCACATTTCTGTCTCATTTATGTCTTTCATATAATTTTCCTTTGTATTAAAGGGGCATTAAATTATTTACTATGGACATATCTTCATACCTTTAAATAGTTTGCATAATTATTTATTTTAATTTATGCTCTAAGCCAAATAATTATCAATTAACTCACTAGATATAGAATATGTGTGCATAAAGAGTACTGTGCAAAAGTCTACATCACCTGTTTTTTTCGGGACAAACTCTCTCACTCGTTGTCTATACCACTTTATCCTGTAGTTGCAGGGAACATGGAGCCTTTCCTAGGAGATTTAGGGCATGAGGCAGGGTAAACCCTGGACGTGGTGCCAATCCATCGCAGGGCACACACACATAGACATACTCGCACACTACGGGCAATTCGGGAACTCTAATAAGCCTAATATGCAGGTCTTGGATCGTTGGAGGAAAACTACCAAGCACGGGAAGAACATACAAACTCCATGCACACAGAGACAGGAATCAACCCCGAACCCTGGAGGTGCAAGGCGACAGTGCATGGCGACCCCGCCTCGTGCCCTAAGTCTCCTGGGATAGACTAGAGGCCCCCTGTGACCTACTGTATATAGACGATGAATGAGTCAATGAGTTTTGCAATGAGTAGCTTCTCATTTCTTAAACAAACCATATTAGAAGACATTTTCTGTGGCAAAGATGTTATTCTGTTTCAGAAGGGTCAAAGTATTGGTCTGCATCAAACAAAGAAAGCAACTAAGGAGATTGCTCAAACTACTAAAATTGGGTTAGAAACTATAAAACTCATTATTAAAATCTAAAAGGATTGTGGCGAAGCATGATCTTTGAGGACGAAAGGGTCAGAAACACATCCTAAATAAGTGTGTAGAGAGATCACTTAAACACTTAGCAAAGTCAAATCATTAAAAAACTAAAAAACAGTAGAACTCACGGCTATGTTTAAAAGTAAAAGTAAGAGCATTTCCACATGCACAATGTTAATAGAACTCAAGGGATTAGGAGGAAACAGCTGTGTAACTGAAAGAGTGGTTCAGGGAGTGGTTCAGGGAGTCTAGATCTTAACCCCGTTATGATTCTTTGGGATGTGCTGGAAAAGACTTTATCAATCCAAGATCTTGGAGAGAAACTAACATGACTCTGGACAAACATTGTGATATTGCATAAATGTAACAAAGCGTTAGTGTGGCTTTAATCAAAGCAAAAGGCGATCTAAAGAAATATTAGAGTGTGTGTCTTTTTTTGGCCAGGCCGTGTATATCATCTACTATTTAAATTAACTTTTACTTATTTGTTTGATAAAGTATCTAATAATGTATAATGGAGTCAATGTTATATATACTGACCTGCCCGGCATGCTTGTAGAGCTGTGAGATTAAATCTGCCGCATCAAAAGATATTTATGTTTTTAAGTAAAGTACTGTATTTAAGTACAGCACTGGGCTCTTTTTAGCATCAAAAGGAGCAGCATGATGTAATACCATTTGCCTCCAAATTTTACCTTCTGCTTTATGGTTGGTTGCAAGAATTTGGTCTCATCTGTGATTGGTTAGAGATAAAATGTTTTGGTGTAGTTAAGCACTATACCATACAGATTCATATGAGGTGATGTGTAGTTCTACTTTCAGCTGCTCTGGGCTGAACTTTTTTAGGACACAAATTATAACACACTGAGAGTGAGTAATAAAAATTGATTATTTGAAGAAGATAAAACAATATATTAAATCTGGAAGATAGCAATAAAAAGACAAAAACACAGCTGCAAACAACAGTGTATTTAGATGGCATTTTTTTCCTAATGTGCTGCTTAACTACTGGCACTAATGCAATATTTTTTTTATGCAGAAGCTCTGACAGATGATCAAAGAATTTGTCATAGAGAAAAAAAGTTTATTTTTTTGTCTCAGAGGAGCCCAGAGAAAGGCTCAGATCAGCTGTGTGCTAACAGTTTATGTTGCGCTGTTATTTCTTTTTATTATATTTTTTCCTTAATATTAATAATAATAATATGTTTATTTTATATAGCGCCTTTCAGGAGACTCAAGGTCGCTTTACAATAACAAAAATGTTTACACATAGAATTCCAGAGTGTATGGGCAGAAATACTAAATGCTCGTTCTCCAAATGATGCTAGTCTATGGCGAGAAATGAACAGTAGACTATCATCTGCCGATAGGAGTGTGCGAACAGGGGAGTAAGTATGAATAAGATCCGAAATATAAGGGGGGGGGCAAGACCATGGACTGCTTTGAAGGTGATAAGGAGAATCTTGTATTGAATGCGGGAGCAAACAGGTAGCCAATGTAGTTTGTGTAGGATGGGAGTGATGTGTGAGGATTTCTTTGAATAAGTGAGTATCAGTATCAGTATAAGTGATATCCTTGTCATATATTTTATAAAAACTAGAAAGCTTGATTTTATGATTTGATCAAAATCAGTTAAATATAATAATATTTGCATTAGTATTTTGTGTGTCTACAAAAAAATGTAAATGATACACTGGCAATTAAATAGCATATATTCCGGCTCCAATATTCCGGATTTTTTATCGCCATCGACCTATTTTGTGTTGCTGGCACAGATCTGTGCTCCTTGCATTTCAAGGGATTAAACAACACAATTTGCATGACATTTAAATGTTTATCTGATATTTTAGTAGTTTTTGATTGTTTAAAACCTTCATGAAATATAGTTTCTTGCACCAAATAAGACAATATCACAATCACAATGGGCAGTAGTTGTTGTTCTTTATGTAATTATATAATCAATTGTATTAAAGATACAGGTAATGATGCCCTTTTTAAGTTATATTTGACCTAACACAATTAATTCTATGTTCTTGCAGAGTTGAAAAATCATGCCTTAACCTTTCTGTTGAAAGCCTCAACTCTGCCGTGTAAGTTGCAAAAACTTCTGCTTCTAAATGCAAGAAAGTGTGTGTGTGTGTGTTTTAATGAATAAATCACAATGAGATGTGCTGTTATTAGACTTTATGAAAGAATGCGTGACACGGTGGTGGGTTACCACTATGAAATTCATACATTCTCCTGTTTATTTTTTCATAACCCAGTAAATATGCACAATAACTTTAAATGCTGCACTTTTTACTTCAGAGTCCTTCAAGAAAATGGGAATTTTCCCCAGATTGCTGTGGACTCAATAAGGTGTGGTGTTTTATATCTAGATGATTATCTAAGTCACCTATTCTGTACTCTATGATAAATGTGTCTAATGTAAAAAAAGTACTTAATTTCAGGCCATAAGTAAATATATTCCTACACTTTTTCCATTCTGACTGTATGATCCTTCTTTTTAAATCAGCTTTGATGACTGTGAAGTGAAGGGGCTGCATTTATCCTCACTGAAGTCTACTGTCCAGAAGTGTCCTTCTCTGCAAGAGTTACAGTATGTTAACAGTAGACTAAGTTCTCCACACTTCAGTATCTGTGTAATAAAAACTTCTCTCATAGTGTTATTATTGTTCTTGTTGTTGTTGTTATCAAGGTTCTCTCAGCTGATGATGGGAGCAGATGGGGCAAAGTTTCTCTCTTCAGTTCTTCCCTTGCTGGACAATCTAAAGACCCTCAGGTGACAAATTTGAAATTTTTTAAGTTAAAATTTTAAATCAGCATGTTATAAATTGTTGCTCATTCATTATTCAACTTTAGAATCCATGACATTCCACTAGAAGCTTTGAACTTTTGTGTCAAGTATGTCGTTTGTTTTTTCTGTTGTATGTTTCCGTAGTCTTAATTCCACAGGAGACACCGAAGCAGTAGTAATTGCATTACAGCATACACAAAAGCACCTGGAAAAGCTGAGGTCTTTTTTTCAATGCTTTAATAAAATTATCTCCATATCCTTAATGCCTTATCTATGTATATATATACATTTCTAAAATGTTTTCTTCTAGTTTGTCCAATCATGTAATCAAAGACAGTGGAGCTGCAGTACTGGGAAACGCTCTTCAGGCCTTGACAAGAATGCGATCGCTCAGGTATGTACTGTAGTGATTCATAACTATCATTAGTACTTTCTGGAACAATATTATATTGGTTACCTGTCTTCAAAAATTTGGGTATTTCCAAAAAATTCTGTGAAACAAGTCCTGACTTATTCAGTCAGGTCCTTTGTAAAAAAAAAAAATAAAAAAAAAGGTTTATTGAATTCTTGTATTCAATCTCTCTGTCTCCCTCTGTAGTCTCTTGCAGTGCTTGAATTGCACAGCTGCTGGAGGTCGTGATTTGGTCCGTGGTCTGGTCCAGTGCCGCTCTCTGGAAGAAATTCGGTAAGTAACCTCTGCATCCAAGCTCATCACCATTTACAGTTTTATACACTTTAATTCTTAGTGTGTACATTTTTATAAACAGGGGACGTTCACTGTTGTAGCTGTGAAATGTCTACTGTCATTGCGAAAACTTGTATCAATGAACAGTTCTAGATGTAGGATGATTTATTATATTTAACTGCAACACATAAAACACAACACACAATATTTCAGTATATCAGAGTGTCTTCATGATTTGTCTGTAACTGTGGGTTTGTGCAGAAACAGAAACAAAATAGTAGTTAAAAAAAGCTAAGGTCTAAAGTGTAATCATCGCTACTCTTGCTTTATGAGTGTTAAATGTTATTCACCGTGGTGTTATCTCTCTCTAAAGGCTGGAGTCTTTAGAACTGGATGAAGAAAGTGCAGCTTGCTTTGCACATGGCCTTCAGACAATGGTGTCACTTAAAAATATCAGGTAGTTTTAAATGTTGCAAATCCTTTTCAATCCATTGATCAGTTTTACTTCTAACAAAATGGATTCTAACATAACATTATTGTATATTGGGCTTACTTTTTAGTTTGAAGAATATGACATCAAAGGACAGCAGTGGGATTCTGTGTGTGCTGGCTAGTCTGCAAACACTGATTGAGCTGGAAGTGTTAGAGTAAGTTTAAATTACTTTTTAACTCAATTAATTCAGATTTTCCTATATCAATCTATAATCATGAAAAAAAATAAGTTTATGCTAAAGATATTTTTTACTTCTTCCTTATAAAGTGGATCTTGAGTTTTTACCTCGTAATGTGTCAGTTTTTGTAGTGTGTGATCGATATACTGCACGTTTTTGCATTACTTTCTTTTTTACAAACTTTTTCTCCTCTAAAATTTCAAGATGGAAACAGAAAAAAATGCTGTAAGACTTATAGATCTATAGGCTGAAGACATAGTTCATTTATCTACTCCAACTACTTTATCTTTGCCAGAGTTATGGTGAATTTGAAACACTGGGACGTGGCAGAAAAATGTTCAATCACATTTTTCATGTAAAAAATGTTGATGTTGGGGAACACAGATTCCTTTGCTTTCTTGGGCAATAATGCCTCTTCTAATCCGTAGAATTTCTGAGATATTTATTTACCAAAAAATCAAGGTCCCCTTTAACACTAGAACTACCAGAGAGGGGCCATTTGGCCCTATCCCCCTAGCTCTACCAGAGATGGGCCATTTGGCCTGGTTGTTTTTACCTAATATCCTTAATCACGTGTGAACAGTTGCCTTTGTTCTGTAAATGTGGCAATTACTTACAGAGCGACGTACAAGGTGCTATTGAATTTACAATCAGGGATCACAGTTATCTAGGAGCAATATGCAAGGGGCCATACCATAGGTACAATTGGTGTAGAAATTTTTTTTCAAAGATTCCAAAGTTTCTTAAACAAAAAACATACACTATAAATTTAAATTCAAATTTTATTTGTCACGTTCACATACATACATGGTACGGCATGAAGTGAAATGTATTGCACGACTGCCCAACAAATTGACACAATAAGAAAACACAATAAAATAGAATAAAAAGAAAAGCATAGAAGAGGCATATTGAAGACAAATGGTATGTAAATTCCACTCATTTATCTCCACGTAGGCTTCTCCCAGCATAAAAACTACTACCACTAATAGAAAAATATATATTTACATAAGTGCTTCCTTTTTCTGTTATCTCCAATCTCAACTATGTTGTGCATGGTGCTGAGGATGCAGACGGTCTTCCTCCGCTTGGGCGCATAAACTGTGAGTGTAGTGCCAGTTGTTGAAAACACCTGATAAGTAAGATAAGAAAAGATAACACGTTATAGTCATTGCACTTTTATATATAGTATACAGTAATAGCACAATGAAATTGGGAGCTCTTGCTCTAGGTTCAAAATAGAAAAGAAAAAATAACACAGCACTTTTTTTTTCAACAATTTTTTTATTTTTATATAAATGCTTATATTAATATAGATCAAATAAATAATACAGCACTTTATATAAAAATAGATAAAAATAACACCCCTATTGATGATACATAATGATCTTTAGTACAGTGAAACCGTGAATTGCGAGTAACTTGGTCTAGGCAAGACGAGCAAAAGTTTTTAATACATTTTTAACTTAATAAATCGGTGAGGTCTTGAAATACGTGTATTGTAGTACATATACAGTACACTTTGTCTGCTGAGCATCACGTGATCACAAATGAGTCAATGGTGGTTCTCTCTCTTTCACGCTGCAGGATTGTGGGTAATTGTCTCCTATGCTTGTTCCCAGCGTGTGTGCATTACTCGTCCAGTCAACATCTGTGCACGTGTGTACTGTTTACTAAAACATCATGACCATGTGTGTGCGTGTCCACGTAAAGCTTTTTTTTGTCCAAGTGTAGTGACTGTTCTTTAGTAACTGTACTGCAACATGAAGAAAAAGGCGGGAGATGAATCTGTTTAACAACAATGCTATGTCACATTTCCGAGAAATCCTTAAAATAAGCAAAAGCAAGTGTCGTTAGAGAGGTTCCTTGTTAAAGATTCCAGTCTCTTACTCTCTTTCAAAAAGCAGTGATTCCGTTAGTGTGTGTATGCGTTTGCATGTGTGAACACCGTCCTACACAGTAGCCCTCCCCCTCTTCCTCTTCTTCTCTCATCTCACACCAGCACTTCTTGTCAAAGTTAAGGTGCAGGTTAATTTGCTTTATTTTTACTTTATATTTTGTATAAATCATTTTTATATTAACATTTTGGGCTGTGAAATGAATCATTGGCGTTTACATTGTTTCCTATGGGGAAATTCAATATTTTAATATACAAGCACACTTCTGGAATAAATTATGCTCGAAAGCCAAGGTTTAACTGTATTCTTAAAATTTGCCTCACATTTACCTCTATGTGTCTAGAACATTAATATATACAAAGAAGTTCATGATCAAATTAATGACGTTAAGGTGCCCAGGTCCTGTGACTGCAAAACAAGCACAAACCCCCTTCCCTTCACTGCTGTGCCTGACAGTGGGTATGAGGTGTTTTTGTTGAAATGGTTTTCGCCAAATATGTGCGGGGCATTAAGACCAACCAACTCCATTTGGTCTCATCTGTAGATAGAACATTTCTCCAGAAGTCTTGTGTTCTATTCAGATGCCGTTTTGTTCAGTCTCCTTCTAATTGTGTTCTCATGGACTTTAGCTTTTAACATATCAGTTCATTTGTTCAACTAGGATGAGATGTAGGTTGTTGTTTTTTTTAAATACTATTATTTCTCTGAGTAGGCCTGTCCTTGGGGTGACTGTACTAAGACATCCACTCCTGAGAAGATTGGCATTGTGTTAACACAAACCTTAACGTTATAGGCTAGCAAACTCCCAAAACTTGTCTTCAATTGATGATCAGTTAATCAAGAGGTGATGATAAGTAGCTCCTGGCTGCTGCTTACCCCTTGAGGTAACCCCTTAAATCCCATGGAAGCAGTAGTATTAGTATTAGTATTATTGCTGCTAAAGTAATCACTCTTTACTCTGTGTTTACTTCGGGTGTTGGCCAGAGACCTATATTCTTTGTTCTGTGAATAAAGCAGAGAGCTTTTGACACCCTCATTATGTGTGCGTGTGTGTGTGTGTGTGTGTGTGTGTGTGTGTGTGTGGTTGTGGCTCTCCCAATATCAGCAAGCACAGTGAACATAATGAACAATAAAGCAGTAAAATTACTCTAATGTCTTTGATTTTACAATTCATGCTCAGGTAAAATACCATATGGATCTCTATAAGAGACTTTATTTAAGGTTTATTTTATTTAAGTTTGTTTGTTTATTTGTTTAACTAGGTTGTTCGAGTTGAGAATGGGTGATCGAGGGATTGAGGAGCTTGTGAAACACATCCCTAATCTAACAAAACTGAAAACAATAAAGTAAGTAGTCATTCGGAATGACTTTCATGGACTCATAATTCGAAGTTTTTTTTTTTATTGAGGTTCTCTGATTAATGTACAGTAATACAGTACTGATGATATAGTGATCTCTAGTGGAAGTAATAAAAGTCGACACACTGTGGTGTTACTTTTATCCTGATCCTTATTTCTTTCCTACACAATATGTTGTACCTTTGTTTTCCATTTTTTTTAAATCATTGTTAGAGGTCGGGCCACTAGTTGTTTTATTCATATGGCATGCTCAGTGATCACCTCTTTCTTATAGTCTTTCAGGGAACTGTGTGAGTGACCATGCTGGAGAGATGTTGGTGAAAGCACTGGCACACTGCAAAGCACTGCAACAAATATGGTAAAACAACAAGAGAAAAAAGAACACACACTATTTAATAGTCTTTGACATAACATTTGCAGTATGTAACACATCCATAGAGTATGCTGAAATCAGCTTAAAAAGTGAAATTCTGTTGGAACTTTATATTGTTTATGTTTAGTCTTTCCAAGAACAAACTTGGACACAGTTTTGCAGCTGTACTGGGTCAGGTTCTTCCATCTTTCTCTGAGCTCTTTGAGTTGGAGTAAGTCCTCATCTAAAAATATGTTTAATAGGGATTTAAGAACACCGCTATTTTTTAGATATTTAAATATCTAAATGGACTAATTGCTATATAAGTGTGTCTTCTAATCATTCAGTTTCTTTTCTGATTTTCCCAAGTCTCTCTGAGAACCCGATAGGTTCAGAAGGGTGTTCAAGTCTCTGTACAGGGCTGGTCAACCTGAAGGCATTAAAAAAACTACAGTAAGATGCTATGCACTCTTTCCTATGACTTGCATAAATACTTCAAAGCTCTTACTTAATAGTTCATTTGTTGACTTGTTGAAATAGTGTATATTCAATTTTGAAACAATTACTCATTTCCGTTATAATTTTGTATGAAATGTTATGAAATGTTTCTTGTGCAGCTTAACCGCCATTGAAACCTCAGACTTGGTTAATGTTGCATCTTGCCTAGAACACTGCACGTCTTTAGAGGACGTCAGGTATGTTTGACAATGCTTTATACTGTAATCTTATTTAAATTCCTTTTTTTTTTTTACCCTAATTCACATTTACTGTTGTGTTGCATATTTTCGTCTAGCTTGGCATGGAATGAATGTGAAAATGATGTGGTTCTAAAACTTGCTCAAGTTCTTCCACAATGCAGTAAACTGAAAAGACTCGAGTAAGTGCTAAGACTATTAAAGCACATTAAACAGTTGCATATAAGGATCTAGTTTTAAGCAGCACACAAATGATGGATCTATTTTTTTTTTATTGTAGTCTGGAGTCCAATAATATCAACACATCAGGAGCCAAAAGCCTTGCTATATGTTTGCAGCTTTGTCCTTGGATTGAAGTAATCAGGTAATTTGAAAATTACCATGACTAGTCAGTATTATATTATTAAATAATACATATATCTCTTAAAATTAATTTTATTATGTCTGATCTCTGTTTTGAAAGGCTTTGGCGGAATCCCATTCAAAAGGATGACCCAATTTTCAAGGACGAGAGGTTGAATTTCTCATCAACCTAATCTAACGCACAATGGATCACCATCTTTATTATCCTTTAAATATAATTTCCTTTTTTTTTCTTTCTTTTTTTAATATGTATATTTCTGTTCATATTTATAGCATATAAAATATTGAGGTATTCTGTTTACATTCATTTGGAGAACACATTACCTCACTATATCAATAACAATAACTCTACAATGTCACAGTTCATTTAGTCGTCTAGGAGTCTGAGGTTTATGGAAGTGATGTGAATAATCCATGTTTTTTTTACACCTCAAAAGATTGTAAGAAATACACTTGAAAGCCTTGTTCTGCATGTCCAAAAACATAATAATTCTCAGTTCTGTGCTGTTCTTAGGGTTATTTTTAAGCACACATTGCATGTTTACCAAATTAGAGTTCTCTAGTTCCCATAAAAAAAAATATATATATAGATTATTCCTATGCTGCATTTGCTTTATGATCTGGTTAACTTTTTAAAATTACAGTCTTCCATACTCATCATAATATTTTTAATATCCAGTATAGCTATGAACATGCAGAATGGCTGGGAGCTTATATGATTTTCACACTAATAAAGCAAATTTAAAACTTATCACAAAAATCAAAAGGCTAATTAATGTCCTTCCATTGACCTGTCCTAGACTTCTCCTTGTTGTGTTCTCCTGCAGATCTCGTATTTATTTCTGTATATTTATACTTAAATATCTGAAGAATTGCACTGGAAAAATTAAACCTTACTAGACACTGATGCACAACTGAATGATGGTGTGCTGTTTGGTATGTGATAAAAAAAACACTGAAAATAAGAAGTGGCTTAATTTAGTATGTAAAAATTAGTCATTCGGAAGGCTGACTACGGTACGGTATACTCTACCTACATAGGGAAAAAATATATATAAATGATTAACTAGCAAATAACCATGAAGTAATTATAGTCCAGTGGAGAAAAATCATAAGATTTTAATTGCCAAAATAGAAGCATAAAATGTGTGAATTTTATACCATTATCTTTTACATTTGATAGCACTATAGATAAGTAAAATGTTTTTGTTAGATTTGATGAATGTTGATGTGTCCTTGTCAATAAAGCTTTGGAATAATCAGACTCCAACCAATGAGACTTATTTTTTTCACTGTGCTTGTTACCGAGGCAAATTCAATTCAATTCAATTAAATTTTATTTGTATAGCGCTTTTAGCAATTTTCATTGCCGCAAAGCAGAATTAGTTGCCAACTTTGTACAATCTACAGAGGCCTTGCAACCTACCTTAAACCTACTGCTGAATCTTTCACCTCTATTATAATTTTGCAACTATCCAATAGAGTTCTACTTGTTGTTTAACAGCTAAAAAAATTAGCCATGGGGACTAAAGACTTTCTAATGCTAATTTTGCTAAATCCCCACTGCTAAGCAGCTCAAGCTAAAATAATAAATTAACTAAACAAAACGATTTGGCACCCAGGTAAATCATCTGTGCCACTTTGTTTTAAAACATTTTATGGCATTTATTTTTGGTCTTATTAAGTTACTTATACCTTTTTGTAAAAGACATTTAGACTTCATCCGCCACAATTCCCTACAATTCATTTTGCTATGTCACTCCTTACGTTAAACTTAAATGTGTGTCTCTTTTTTTGTTGATGAATTCTTCAACAAAAAGTTAACCAGAGAGCTATATGCTTTTGTGCGCAAATGTCATCTGACCCTGTATCAATTTAATATTACTGCCATCTTGTATACACATTCAATAAAAGCTGAAATTCTGACCACATTGAAAAAATGTGATTGTTTAAATTTTAAAATAGAAATACAAAGAAAGTTTTAGAATTTTAAACACCTTTAAAAAGAAAAAAATAACCTGTCCAATTTACAGGTCACTATTTAAATATTTAACTAATTAGTGGTACAGATTTTGATAACTCGATTTTTGCATTTTTGAGAAGAATAAGCAAGAAGTATTGTAAACTGATGGGAATATTTTGTGCAAGTTATTATTGAAGCACAAATGTGACTCAGAGTGTGAAAACCCAGCCAAAGTCTTTTTGTTCATTTATCAAAAAAAAAAAAATCATCCTTAGCTGGGTCTTCACAAACACAGTCACAAATGCTAAAATGTTGAGTAGTGCTAAGTGTTGAAATGTTGAGTGGCCCTCATGGAGACCATCAGGTAACAGCACCTCTGATTAGAGCCAATATGGAGGCTTTAGAGAGCATAAGTAACACATTTGACTTAATGTCAACTGTTAAAAGAAGATTATTGCATATTTTTGGATGCCTTAAGCATTATTTTACAATGTAGCAAAGAATTAAAATCAGAAGAGACCATGGAATTAGGTGTGTCCAAACTTATGATTGGTAGTGTAAGTAGTAGTGGACATTCACAGTATGTCTTGTAATGTTATTTGTCTGCTTAATTTCCTTTAAAAAATGCAGTATAACTGTAAAATGCATCATGGCTCCGTATTGCACCAAGTCAGTGCTAGAGATAGAAGAAGCAAGAAGGAAAAAAAAAAAAAATGGGTTTACATTAAAGTAAAGTAGCTTCAAGTACTGTCTTTGCACAACATCCAAATCGCATGCCATCATACACATACTGTATATTGTCTGGACTGGTCTCCACAGATCGACTGCAAGAAAGTTTGTGCATGTGTGCATGCAATGCATTTACCTTTTTCGAGCTGCACTTTACAAACACTGTTGCCTGTTCGCATGTACAATATAAAAATTAGTAAATAGTTGGATTTTACCCATTTTTGTGTGGCATATAGTCATAAAAGAAGAAGTCTTGATTTGTCAAATATACATCACAGCACAGGGAAATTATTTTCTTTGCATATCCCAGGTAGGAGCCTGTGGTCAGAGCTCAGGGTCAGCCATGATACGGCACCCATGGAGCAGACAAGGTTAGAGGCCTTGCTCAAGGACACAGGAGTAGCACACCGGTGATGCTGGGGCTTGATATGCTGACCTTCTGATCAGTTACCCAAAGCTTTAGTTACCACTGTCCTGAGTTACTACTGCTCTGAGTAGAGTACAGCCTGTAATGTGGGTGGCAAAGCAAGATACAGATATGCATGGCAAAGCTAGGTTAGCAAGACAAACCGACTAGATAGAGATGCACTAGAAGCTAGAACAGCAACTTAACCTTCAAACTCCATCAAACTTAGATAGGACACAAGCTGACCTGATTGCTGTTCATGCAGTTCAGTCTAACACACTCTTGAGAGACGAGGCCTTGGGTAATTTGATGGGGTCAACGTAGTACGCATTTTATAGTACGCATATAGGGTATAGGTCTCTGTCTAATGTTTACAGCTTCTAAAAGCAGGCCAAGTAGCATCACTGTACATTTGTGTACACATGTAAACAAATGTACAGTTTTTAAATCAAATATTTTATTATAGACAACCAAATTGGATTTATCATGTTTTGCCGTCAAACTGTCCTTGTTAGCTGCTTTGTAAAAAAAAAAGACCATATTTATTGTGAGCCTTATCCCTTCCAATGAATTACAGTATGTGTTCAGACATATCTATAAATTTAACATGGTGACATATGCAGTAAACACCAAAATATATGGTACTGAAATGAAAAGATGAACAATATTACCTTGCTTTCATCTGTGAATGTATTTCTCCTAAAAGAAACATTATTGCACTGTAGACAGTGTTCATATCATTCACGCAGATTCTCAAACATATCCCAGATCAAAGGTTGCTGCAGACTTCTGCAAAAGGAGACAATTTGCTCCTGTTAATTTTGTAACAATAGACAGCCTGACAGTTTTACTTGGTCCTGTCTTATTAAAACTCTCTCGGGAATTGTTCTGGCACTTTTTCCAAACTCGGTCCCCATTCACAACCACTACTGTATGAGCAGAAATAATACTCAAGTATGAATACCATTTCCTCTGTCGAGAGACTCATTTCCAACAACTGTACAGCACAACTTCCTTTTCATTACTGGGAACATGTGCAGAGTCGACAAATGCACATGTGCGTTTGAGATACGCGAGTTTCAGTACTGCATTGTATATTTAGGTGAATTTAATATGAAAATGAAAATGAAAATTTTATTAATATTTCCAAGGTTCTACTTGTCACTCAAATAGCTGACGATATTTGTAATTGTAATTGTTTTTTGCAGAAAACAATGCTAAACAGAAGTAATTTTACATGTGTTCTCTGAAAAAAAAAATTAAACTGTGGGTGGAAACCAGAGTACCCAGAGGAAACCCACTAAGTCTGGGGAGAACATGCATTCTGCATGCACACAGACCCGAGGCAGAAATCCCAACAAAGTTCTAGCTTAAAAAATGTACTCGGTTGAGTTTAGCAAAGGTAACAACCAATTGTATTGGTACTGGTAATAATCATTGAGATATTTTTTTTTAAATAACTCTCACTTATTAAAAACAAACAAAGAAAACACTGAGATCACTGTGGGCTGCATGATGTCTTTGTGGTTATGACTTTCGCCTTGCACCTCCAATGTCCGGTTTCAATTCACTTCTCTGCACTGTTTACCACCTCAGATTCGACCACGGATTTTGTTGTTTACTCCCTTTTAGTGAAATAAAGAGTTTCGTTAGTCGCTTTAGACATATGAGGATGTCCATTACATTAAAATAACGCTGTTTAAACGGTTGCCACAAAGCGGTCAATAATCCAAGTCCACGTACTGTATAGCACTTGCGCTGATTTTATTTCTACCGCTAGATGGCAGTAGAGCCATTGACAGCCAGCATGTTTTACACGTTACGCTTTTGAGCTAACCAATTCATTTCCTCATTTTGTCAGTGTGGCGAATGTAATACATGACTGACTTGACGCGTGTCTAGGAGACAGTGATGACGTCGTCATTAAAATTGTTATTCTTTGGGTTTGAATGTGAGGAAGAGGTTTTCAGATGTGTTCAAAAATACTACTACTACTAATAACTACAAGCGCACATAAATTCAACTCATAGCATTTATACAGCTAGTGACATTTAACACACACAACCACAGAATTGTATCTGTACTGTTACTAAACATTTAGAAGATGTCTTGAATGTTCTCAACAAGTGATTTCAATCAATCCTCTGGCCACATTAGTGTGTGTGTGTGTGTGTGTGTGACACTTGTGAAAGCTGTGTACAATTGGTCTTGTTATACACAAATACAGCGCCAGGAAGGGTGTGTGAGAGAGAGAGAGAGAGAGAGAGCGTGTGAATGTGTATTTGAGTGAGAGAGAGCCCTGTGTGCAGCACTGTGCTAGAGGAGTTGCTAGAAACGTGTGAACCGCTGAACTCCCGCGTGCGCATCACCCATCAATGGGGAGAAACAAGCGCGCGCGCGCTCGAAAAAACCTATCCGCTTAACGGAACTTCACCGCGTCCGTGCGCGCGCTGCCGCCCCGCTGCAGACGGACTCCTATCTCTTTATTTATCTGAGTGAAACTGCTGAAAGGAAAAAAAAAAAAGAAAGAAGGAAATCGGGGAAAGAAGGAAATAAATAATAAAAGAAGTCGCGGAAGGAAAGTAGGCAGCGCGCACGCGAGGAGTGAGAGCTTTCAGCGGTGAGTGATGTGCTGTTTGCGAAATAGCGCGCGCGCATTCCTAAACACACTTATATAGGCTTACTCGGTGTTTTAGGCGTTGGCACGGAGGGAGAGCACGCGTTATATATAGTTATGTAGGCTGCGATGGGAAACAAGACGCCAACCTGGGCAGATACCCGATACTGTATTTACACAAATAGATGCCAACATCTGGAACTAATAGTCGCCTGCGTGCACACATCTGTAGCCTAATTGCACAGCAAATACCATGCAGATTACCTAGTCTTATTTCTCTCAGGGTTCTTGTGCTTTTTTTTGTATATTTTTAAAGATTTGTTCACACAACTGTCTAGGCACAGAAATCCACATACATCCAGAAAATGTAACGAGTGTAATACATTTAATTAAACTTTTTAGCTATTAATGCTTTGTTTTAAAAGCATTAAAAGCTATGCACAGGTGCATACTATCGTGCAGTGCAAACAGTGCTTATTTGAAAAAAAGTAATTGATACGTTGTATTATTATTATTATTATTAATATTATTATTATTACATAACAAGTCATTGTGGTAGTGAGAATAGTGCATTATAAATGACAAGGATTGTCTGAATGCATTAAATATTTAATGCGTAGGGTCCTCAAGTGCTAGATACAAATATCTTTATGTCCATTTAAAGTCCATTAAAGCTCTTAATAACAAGCATGTTCAAGCCAAAGACACTCTGTCCTAGTGCCAATGTTGATGTTTTATAAGAAATGTTTGCATTTTCCATGTCATCCAAGACAAATAACCGTTTAAAAAAAGGAAATATGTTGTGATAAGTTAAAGTAAATAGTACATTCTGGAGTTTCATTACAAATGTGTTCCCATTTTGTCGAGGAGTACAGATCAAAAAACTTGATATGCCACCGTGCAATGCAGAACTGTAATTAGCTTAAACTGTATGCATTGTGCTTGGAAACAATAAACAACTGAAAGATTACAAAACTGGGGAAAAAAATAATGTCTAAAGTGGCCAAAGAGTGTTTGTCAATGTAAATGTTAGTTGGTGGTGTTTTAGATTAGTGGTTTTCAAACCTTTTGCAGTAAAATAAATTTGTTGGCCCTTCTGGCTGCCACCATAATTGGGTTTATCATTTTAATTTTTACAAAATTGTTTGTTATTTATTGCAGAGACCAATTAAAAAGGGTAATAACTGCACAATAATGTAATAACTTATGATAATAGTGGGCTGTGAGACCTTTTATGTAATACATTTTAAAAGAATGAATAAAAAGCCCTATATTTTTGTAGACACCTGACCATCACACCGAGTTGCGCTTGTCATCTCATTCCAGATGTAGTTATAATCATCTCAACTCTTCTGTAAAGGATTTCCACTGTATTTATCTTACTATAAAACTAACATATTCTGTACCTGTCCTTTTGTAAATTGCATTTAAGCTTAGAATACATTGACTTAAATAGCTTTAAGAAATAAGTTAAGGAATAAAAGAGGAGGAGCTAGTACTACCACACCGTTAGTTCACCCCTGCTTGGTATCAATATTGTTAATGAGCGGTTTGATTCTCATAAAGTTTTTTTCTGTACACCACAACCAAAACAGAAGACACTATTATCATTAACTATTTAATGCAAATGTTAAATGTCTACAAATAGCTCGTGCTGTAGAATAAGCATTATAGAATACAATGTTTGGACTTGACTAGAAATTTGATTCCAAATAAGTTCTGTCAGGTGTTCTGGGAGGTCTGAAAACATTTATACAACCTTATGTTAATGTTTCTACTTTATATCTAATGCACAAAGATCTTTGAGGATCCTGAAAGACGCAAGCCAACTAAGCCGCTGTCTTTTTTTTTTTGTTGTAAACTCTTAAAAAAAAATTTAATACATTAACATAAATTTTGACTTTGCGTCAGGTGTATTAATAAATTTCATGCAAAGGTATTATGTCCTATTACCCTCAAAATTCATGTTAGATCAAAAAATATGTTTTTATTCACACAATTGAATAGATTATGTTTTTTGAAGCAGAAAAAATATGTAAAATTATAATGCCATGAAATTGTCAGATGAAAATAAAAACAGTCATCTATACTTTTATTCTCTGTAGAATTTACGCTGTGGTGAGTCATTGGGTGTTAACTCATTGCAGGGCACAAGTACACACTTAATTCATAAATTACAGGACAAACATTTAAACTCCACACACACAGACAAGAACAAAATTCAAACCCTCAACCATCATGGTGGAGGGCAACAGTATTAACCACTAAACCACCATGCCATTTCCAGGTGGCCTCCTACCCTAGTGTTAACCAGGCTTGCCACATATATGTACATGTTTTTAGTATTTTTATTTTTTAGGTTAGTCAACTACAGTGAACCTTGGTTTACGAGCATAATTCGTTCCAGAAGCGGGTTCATATTTCAAAACACATCTAAACCAAATAAAAAATTTTCCATAAGAAATAATGGAAAACTAAAATTATTCATTCCACAGCCCAAAAAAAATAAATACATAAAAATAATTAACACAAAATATAAAGTAAAAAATAAAACAAATTAACCTGCACTTTACCTTTAAACGCAACGCACACAACCGAAACACTTTTATCGGAAAAATAAACAAGAAATCTCTCTAATGACACTCATTTGAGCGACACACTAACAGAATCACTGCTGTAAAGTAAAAATAAAACGTCTGTGTGTGTGTGTGTGTGTGTGTCGCACTATGTTCAATGGTGCGCACACACAGACACAAAGAGCAGGCTGATACAGAGAGTGAAAATGGATCTTTAACCTCTCTCTTTTCACGCACGCTGTACACACACACACATATACAGACACAAAATCAAATATGTTTTACACACAGACGTGGTCACATTGTTATAGTAAACAGTGCACGCGTGCATGGATGTTGATTATACCAGTAAGAGACACGCACTAAGACCCAGCAGGGAAGACGATTACCCACAATTCTGCAGCGCGCACGAGAGAGAAAAACCGCTGCCTCAGTTGTGATCATGTGACGCTCGGCGTCAAAACAAGAAACACATGCGCGATACATGATACCCTGTACTCGTAAATCAAGACTTGTTTGTTCTCCAAGTCAAATTTTATTTAAAATCTTCGCTCGTCTTGCAAAACACTCGCAAACCGTGTTACTCGCGATCCAAGGTTTCACTGTATTCCAATATATTATAGTAATTGACTAAACTAGAATAATATATTATGATAGTTGACTAAACTAAAGTAAGATATTAAGAATAGTTAACAATATTAGAATAGTTGATTAAACTAAAATAAATTGTGGGAAATCATGATTTTTGCAAAAGCAATTAAGAAATTGGAAAGCTCATAGTTTATGGTGAATATGTCAGAGGTGGATTACATAATTTATTGATTTTGGATCATATCCTGCAGGAATTACAGTTGCTGAGAACATGCTGAAAGGGAAACTGTCTATAGACAGTCTTTGCAGGCTGCTACATACAGTAGGTAACACATAACAGATAAATACAAAATGCAAATGCTTTGAGACAAATTAATGGCTGTGACTGTTTAACACTTTGCAACTACAAAGTGCAACTACATTTTTAGCATATTTAACAACTGACAAGAAACATCTTTGCAAGAAAGTAGTGGTTCCTGTCTGGTCATTATTTTAAATGTGCCCAAGCAGTCCAAAATGATGAGGTGTAAATTAACAACAACAGAAATTAAACTAAAACAAATGCTTAGTAATTGAGTAGGAGCTAAGCCCAGACTTGTGCTACTGCTGTTGTTGATATATCTGTTAGTAGCAGTGGTGTGGATGGCTGACATTGAACTAAAGGTTCTGTTTCTATGATTGTTAGTAACCGCTCACACTACAAAACTGCCCGAGGCAAGTGCTGTGGAAAAGAAAGCATTCAGAAAGGAAAGTAGGATAAAGCAAGTGGGAAGACATGACAGAGCATCAGGGTGACTTTTCACAGCTAGGTAGTTGAGATTCAAGATTCAAATGCCTTTAAATATGATGCTGAGCTCACTTTAAATCTGATTCTGCTAATTTAAGAATAATGTAAGTAGATAAGTGTGCGAGTGTGGGTGTGGAAGGCATGTTTGCACCTTTGCGGCTTCCTGTGGTGCTACATGACATTGTGTCTGTGCTTAGCTGACAGGACTTAAGAGAGAGATACTAAGTTGTACCTTTGCTTGCTGCTGGGTGCCACTCTCAAGTGTCACATTCTGTAACTGTAATTTTGCTTTCCATTGCATGTAGTATAACCACAAAGCTTTAAACAAAAAAAAAAGAAATGTCTGAAAAGCAGCCCAGTTATGTAATTTTCCTCCTTCTTTGATAGCAAAATTGTGACACTTAAGTGAGATGGACAGGAAATGATGAGACAAGGGGTAGGGTTGGGACAGCTCTCAATGTGCTCTTTATTTTCGCTTACTGCCGAAACACTTTTTAGAAAAAAACTAAAAATGTGTAGATCCTTACCACTCACTATTTCTGCTTCCAATCTTCATTCACAAGCTGGTACTCTCCCACACCCCCTCCTTCACAAACATTCTGTATCTCCAAGTTTCCAGGTGAAAGATACTGTAGATATTAAAGGCCCAAATGATAAGTGATGAGGAAAGGTGCTGGTTATTTCTCTGCTTTCTGAGTAAGAGTAGATGAAAGACCCAGGATTAAAGCCAGGTTTACACTAATACGGTTTTGGCACTATTTTGCTGTCACTTGCCAAGTCCTAGCCAGCTCTCCTCTATCACAAGACAGCTACCAACCGAGGAGGGTGAATGCTAACATGTGCTTCCTCTGAGACACATGAAGCCAGCCAGCCACCTTTTCCACACATAATACTGAGAGGGAAAAAAAAAACAATTTGCAAAACACATAAAAGGACAGTGGTTCTACCTGAAGAATGACAGCAACAGCATCTGTTCTTCCTCTCTTCATAATGCAATTTTCAAGAGAGATTGAGTCATGAAGTATGAGATGACAAGATTTTACTCATCACGCAATGTACAGTATGCCTGCTTTTGGGAGGCTGTGGTGGAATGACTAACTTTAATTGCAACAACTTTAAACAACCTATTTATTTTTTAAAATTTCAGTTGCTTCACTCAGCAGGGAAAATGTACAGTGTCTAAGTGCAGTGTACAGTAGCATTTCCTGGAACTCTGGGCATTATTGCCAGGAGATCTGATAAGTGTACATTATTAATGTCTTTTGTTTGCTGGTTTTCTTAACTGCCATAAGACAGCTTTTTAAATATTAACCGTTAAATTTAGATCATAGAGGCTTAGTGAACCAGCTTGATGAACCACTGGTACTGAATTGTTGTGTGTAGTTATAAAGAATTATATCTATTTAGTCTAGGACTAAAACCTATTCCTTTCCTCACATTTGTGCCTATTTGCCTAATTCTCTTTTTCTAATGCACTGCTACCTATTACACAAGTGTGAAAGCTTAATGTATTGTAAATACTAAACTAGAGAATTAATTTTCAGATGTTCAGTGATGGATATAAATATTGCAATGTTGTTACCTTAGAGAGATGCCTGCATTCTGGGATAAAGTGCTGCATAACAACCCATCTCTATTAATCCATTCATCTATCTAGGAATCACTGTAGTCCAACCATGGAGGCTAATGCTGATCATTGTATTTAGTCCTTAAAACATCACTTTTACTTGCACATTTACATGCTATGGGCAATTTGGAAACACCAGTTAGGCTAATCTACAAGTTTTTGGACTGTGGGAGGAAACCGGTAATCCAGAGGAAACCTACTAAATGCGGGGAGAACATGCACACAGACACAACGTAGAAATCGAACCCAGGGCCTGGAGGTGCAAGGCGACAATGCTAACCACTAAGCAATAGTATAGTGAAAAATTAAGCAAACGTTGGTAAACATATAAATTTTACTTATCAAATAAATCAGACGCATTGTACAGATTGTGAGCATAATTCATTCAAGAAGCATGCTTGTATATTAAAACGAATTTCCCCCATAAGAAATAATGGAACCTCAAATAATTTGTTCCACAACCCAAAAATATTCATGTAAAGTAATTAATACGAAATATAAAGTATTTAACAAATTTAAAATATAAAACAAATTAACCTTTACATTTGAAAAGAATCCTGGCTGTAGTAATTGAGACGAGAGAGAGAAGAGGAGAAGGAAGGGGGCTACTGTGTAGGAGGACCTTCATACATACATGCGCGCGCACACACACACACACACACACACACCGTTTTCTGACAAAGACTCACTATATAAGTGACACACATGCACTGAGACCGAGCTTGGGAGACGATTAACCACCATACTGCTCGTATTTCAAGACCTCGCTCTTTTACAGAGTTACAATGTATTCAAAATTTTTGCCACTCTTGCGAAACATTCACAGACTTAGGTACTCGCATTCCAAGGTTCCACTGTACTTGCATTTCGTAAGTGCAAGTTTGTGAATTTGAGATTTCTGTTAATTGAACAGTATAGACGGGTGAGTAAGTCTGCAGTTCATGGTAATATAAGTGATGTTTTTCAAGAAGCGTGAGACAGAGTTTCCACTATGACCACAGATGGGTGGACTTTGGCTTTAATTTTATCTTTGTGTGTGTGTGTGTGCGTGTGTGTGTGTGTAAATGTGGTCATGTTTGTGTGTCTTCCTAAAGCTTTCTGTTGTGTCTGGAGTCTGGGATTTAGAGAGGAAAATTCCATTACGTCACTGCTTAAAGTAAGACATGGGAGATGTATGATTATCCCAATAACCATACTTAACTGGAAGCCTATATAAAGGCACTACTTAGTTGGGGAGAAACCTAAGGTGTGTAACTCACTTATCGGATGGCGGTATGGGATGTTTGGGCTCGCTGGGTGAGTTTTGATGTTGGTTTTGCCTTCTAAAGGGGATTTAAATTACCTTTTTGAACATTAGGAACAGTGTTATAAAAGATTTGTTTTTTCCCTGTATCGGTTATTCCTTTGAGTTTCTAAACTTTAATGTCACTTTAATGTTTGAGTGAAAATAACAGCACCAACAAAAAATAAGATTATTTGAGAAGGTAGGGTTTAATGATTTTGTTCATAAAAAGAACAGTAACTAAGATTTGAGCCATTAAAACAGATTTGTTATGAACATGGACATGATAAGACTTTGCGGAATTAGAGGGAAGAAAGGTTTAGAACATCTTACATTTTAAAGTAATGCTCATCCTAAAGTCTCATCATTCTTCTACCTGAGTGTATATGTGCATCCACATGTTCCTTTCCAAACATAAAAAGTTGACCTTTGTTGGGTTCCTCTGGGTGAGAGAAAGATAAACAACTTTTTTTTCAGATTTTTATTTATTTTTTGGTTGTTTTTTGATGTTAAGGATTAGGTTCAGGTAATATAGCAATAATTAGCTCCCTCATAACATCCTCATGTGTGTGTGTGTGTACCAAGTGCTGGCCCATTAGTGAAGTCATGTAGATCAATGAGCAATTAGCAATAACCATTTTGTTAGCTCAGGCAGCATTATGGTATTATTTGCAAGTTCCTGCTAAAACTCCAATCCATATTCCTGCGGCAGGAATCAATAAATTGTTTTATTTCATTGCTTATTGTTTTTGCTCCATTTAATGTACAAACTAATGATTTTTCAAGAAAACATGTTTGGTGGTGTGACAATATGAAGAAAAAGAGCATATTGCTAAACAGTGCAATTCTCACGTGCTTCGCAATACATTAAAACATGCTGATAAAGCTGTGATCTGTCAGTGGAAGTGCACTACATTAATTTGAACAAACTTTGTCTTCTCTTGGATCTTCTCAGTGGTAAGATTTATTAAGAAATACAATAATATGGCAATATAGCAGCATGGTGGCGTTGTCAGCTTGCACTTGCAGGGTTGGGGGTTTAAATCTCAACTCTAATCTGTGTGTGTGTGTGTGTGTGTGTGTGTATGTGTGTGTGTGTGTGTGTGTGTGTATGTGTGTGTGTGTGTGTGGAGTAAGCATGTTCTACCATGCTTGATTGGTTTCCCCCCTGGTTTCCACCCACAGTCCAAAGATATACAGTTTCCAAATTGCCCATAGTGTGTGATAGGGTTTGTGAGCATGTGTGTGGTTGAGCGCTAGGTTGGCAACTTATCTAGGGCATACCATGCCTTTAGCCCTAAGTTTTCTGAGGTTGGCTCTAGGACCAGTGCAACCCTGCACAGGATAAGAGTGATAGTGTAAATAAATACTGCTGTTGTAGCCTATTTAGTCAAAAAAGATATCTAGATTTCTATGAAACAGTAAATTAAAACTTAATTAAAGTCATTGTTGTTTTTCAAAAATGTTCAATTTAAACAACACTGACTGTCACCAGAATAAAGCAGATGTCCACAATAAATAAACAGTTGCAGCAATGTGTCACACGCTGGCCTTTTTTCAAGTTTCATACCTGACCTGTTTTGTAAGATCCTAGTCCAAATGCTTGGTGGTTACAGTTCTGGATCTCTGATTAGAAACTAGGGCTGCCGGAAAACTTCTGTTGTTCTCTTGCACAAGTCCTTAACCCTTAACGTTTAGTTTTGGATGAAATTTATTAGCATACATAGAACCCAGACACCACAGGGACATTGTAGTAATATTAAACTAAATGTGTGTGTGTGTGTGTGTGTGTGTGTGTGTGTGTGTGTGTGTGTGTAAAACTCGTCCTACACAGTAGCCCCCTTCCTCCTCTCCATTCTCTGGTCTCAATCACTACAGCCACGATTCTTTTCAAAGGTAAAGTCTAGCTTAATTTGTTTTATTAACAAATTAATTTCGATTAATCTTAAAAGGCTTTTTAAATATTATACTTTATTTAATTGCATATTATTGCTTTTAAATGCACCTGTAGCAATTTGCTTTTTCTCAGAGCTAAACATGACAAGGTATGTTACGGGAAAACACACAGCCCTTTAAGTTACTTAACATGATGGAGGTTTCATAAATACAGTAAAATATATAGAGACTATACAGTATATATATATATATATATATATATATAAGAATTATATTAGATCATGTGTATTGTTCTGCTTTGGTTGTTAGTTCCTTCTTTCTGCACTGGGGTTAATATGTTTTTAATTTTCTTTGTGCAACCTCAAAGGTCAAATCTACATTGCACTATTATGTAGGTCAGAATGGTGGCAAAACTTAGTCTTCCTTTAAATATCTATTATGCTTAACATGGCTGGATAATCCACTTTTTTTATTTTATTGTCGTGCCTAAATGTAATTTGGCAGAGATTTGAGATGTAACATGAAGTAAATGAATGTAACATGAATATTAATCAGCTGTATTTGTATTCACAGTGTATGGTGGTCATAGCCTATTTGTGGTTACTGACACTAACACAGACAGAAAAGCCATTGGTACATCAGTCTCTTAGCAACAGGAGCTCTTGCTGTTTTCCTCATGTCCTGCCATGACGTTCTTCTTCTTCTTTCTCGCTATCTATGTTCAGATATGTGTGTGTGTGTGTGTGTGTGTGTGTGTGTGTGTGTGAGAGAGAGAGAGAGAGAGAGAAAGTGACAGAAAGACAGAGAGAGAGAGAGATTTGGTCAGCTCAGATTAGCCATTTTCATAAATATTAGCTATGTGCTTAAAGCTATGTATTTTTTGTTTGTCAGGTTTTTTTTGTTGAAAAATTATATAAGTAAGAAAATAAAGTAAAGAAAAATCATGTTATGAAATATCTGCTTGAAGTACTTTACATAGCGCAATAATGTTTATCAGCTAACATTATAAGTTTAATTTGTTTTTAAGGTTTAGATCCTCAAACTTGGCAGTTCTGTAGAGAGATTCAAAGTTCCTTCTCGCTTTCAGTTCTTTTTAGTCTAGCCGGATCGCTAATGTAAGCCAACTACTGTAATAGGCATTAATGGTTGAATGATTGAATTGCTCAAAGTGCTTGATGCTCATGCTTATTTTGTTCTTTTTTTCCCCGTCTGCACGTTCTTAGCAATCTATTTAAAATTAGCTTCCCAGCTATGAGTTATGTATTTTTAGTCCACATCTATCACTCACACAAAGGTGTTATTATGCTCTTTCAGAGCCACTGGGCAAAAGGATTTGCCAATAAGAGCTTGCAAATACGCCTTAACTGTATACAAACTTTCCATTTACAACCACCAGCTTAATCTGCACCAGGCAGTGGTGCACAGTACCAGCCTTGCTTCCAGTTACGTAATTCTTCCATACAAGATCTCTAAATATCAAACCTGCCTTCAGTTACTTTAAATAATGAATATTCATCTTAAATTTGTGAAGGTTGATTTGAATAGAGCTCCTTACCTTCAGAAGAAACTAGGATAAGCAACTAACAGAAAATTGTTTCTTTTGAATCTTTAACTATTAACGATTAACTTATATGTATAAGTAATAAAGCTTTAAGTGGTTTTGTTTTGTTTTTGGTTGTGATTCAAGTTAGCACTTTTAAGTAGAAAATTTCAGTATAAACTTTTAGTATGTACTTTTTAGTGTAAAATTTCACAATCTGGGAAAATTTCTTTTTGTACCTAGTTACATAGTTTACATAAATGATATATAAAAAAAAAAAAAAATTATATTAAATATTTTTTTCAGCATTCCGTTCAGTCCCCTAAAATGCTTTCCTACATCCTACATCTACATCCGGATCACAGTCGGTTTGTTCAAAGGATCTATGTTACTGAAGTACAATACTTTTTAAACATGATGAAAACTAACAGAAAGTGTGCAGTGATTTCCTGCTCTGTGTAATTCCTTTTTAGTAATTATTTTCCCTTTGTGTGTGTAGGCTGTGCGAGAGGACGTATTCCAGCCTGCATGGCGTACACAATGGGCTCGAGGCCCAACGCCGGCCCCGCCATTGGCGCTCAGCACTGTGTCACCAAGGTGGAGCTCTCCGTCTCCTGCATGAACCTGCTGGACCGTGATGTTGCCTCTAAGTCCGACCCATTCTGCGTGCTTTTCCAAGAGGTGGACAGTAACTGGGTGGAGGTGGGGCAGCTCTGACACATCTTCTCTGTCCTTCAGTAACACTGAACAGAAGTTTAGGGCAGAGATTAAGTATAAATGTGAAAGTTTTATTAGGGGATAAATGTCATAGACAAAAGTGTGAGGAGGCAAGAGAAGGAGAAAAACTGGAACAAAACTGATAACAGAAAGAAAACAATGAATTAAATGGATTATAGAGCATATAGAGGTTTACGAGTAAATAGAAATGATGATTGTTGTCTGAGGAAATAGAACTGTAACATTCGAGGGCGAACAAAGGGAAGATGTGCATCAAGACAAACCAGTAAACATTTGCGGCACCAGGAAGCATTTTGTGGCTCCAGGGGCCACAATATAAGTTAGAGACAGTGTGTGTGTGTGTGTGTGTGTGTGTGTGTGTGTGTGTGTACTTGTATTTGAATTGGACCTCTACTAACAGTCAATAGTGCAAGCCTGAACATGAAATCAGTGTTTCTCAGCTTGCCGTAGCCATGGCAACAACATGAGAAACAAAAGGCTTATGCTTTTTAAGCAGAGATGCAGAGAGAGAGATAAAGAGGGAGTGAGGTGGGTACGGGTTAGGGGAAGAACCCAGGGTAAGAATTAGGATCTAGCAAACATTGTGGTAATGCATTCTTAAATCGTACATTTTTAGAATCTATCGATCAATAAAACATTTCTTGTATGTGTGTGTGTGTGTGTGTGTGTGTGTGTGCGTGCATTTTTGACTCACAAACACTATCTCAATCATAGCTCTCCCACAGAAATGTAGTTTTGATCTATTTCCAGACACAAACAATATTTTCACATCAGTTTTCTAATAAACACGGATCTGATGAAATACTGTCCACATCTGGATAATTGGACTTCTTTTTCATTCTTTTAAACAGTTATGACCTTTATGACGGTCTAAGGCCTTGTTCAGACGGGTGTTAAATTAGAGCGTTCGTAGCGTCCGGTTAGCGCGGATCAAGTGGCGAGTGGTTTCTACACATAGGAGTCAATGAGAGTGTTCACATGGGCTTTGGTGATGTGCGTTTGTCGGCCGGACGTTTATACGGCATTAAAAAAACGCTGCATGCAGCTTTTTCTTGGCTTTCAAAACCCAACGAACGCAAGGAAACCGCCTCTAGTTTGTTTTCTTCACGTTCATTTTACGCTTCGGAGGACCGGATATATCCTATGATCCTACATGCTATACATAGGAAAATGCGGAAAAGGGCAAAATAAAATAAAATAAATTGTTGAAAAACTTACGCAGAAATTTTCGCATTTCTTCATATACCACCAAAAACTTCCTTTAATCCGACGTTGTGCAGTCAGAGAGTGAACTCAGTAGCGGCGGGCTTTCATATCCAGATCCCGACACACTGCCCCCACAGGTTAACTCACAAACTACAATTTGGGCTGCAGGCTGACGTTAGACAGAGACAAACCAACGCCGGTGTAGAAGTCAATTAAGCACCACTACAAAACGCTCAGAGCACGTTCAAGACGCTCAGAGCACGTTCGTTTATCCAAAAACTTAACGCCCATGTGAACAAGGCCTAAGAGTTTGAAAAAAAATAATAAATTCAGTGAGAGGGATTTATTCGTGGAAAGGGAATTTCTCCTGTTGTACCTGGAAACTTTAGTTGTATGTTGTGAAATATCGGCAAATGGAGTATTATGTTTATAAAAATGGAGTGGCTATACTTTATAGCCGCTGAAAAAAATGTCACAGGTTTGGTTGTTTTCAGATTAAATGCATGCATACATGCACATACACGCACTGAGGGGGGAATAGCAAATATGTTTTTCTTCAGAAGCAAACACACAGTATCACTTGTCAGGCCATATGTTCAGTCCCATCTAGGGGTCTGCTTGGGTACTGTATATACACGTACAGGATGCATTTATGTTTAGATATTGCCCTGGACACCTGGCAAGCATTTCACCAACAAACAGTTGAACTCTGACTTTGTAATGGCGTGATTGTGCCTCTGTACCTCTTTCCTTCGTTTCTTTCCCTATTTATGACCCAGTCTGTGAAAGCCCTGTCATATTTAGTAAATTAACTTAAATCACTACATATTTGTCTTAGTTAAAAAGTGTGTTCTGTTTGCAGTTTTTTTCTAAACGCATGCTATTCACCACAGAGCCATAACAAAATGCAGTTGAGATAATGCTCCAATCAATAGCAATCATTTCGACACTAAACACAGATTGTCTGAAGCTTGTCTTATCTATAGGGATAACTGTTTCAAACTGCTGATGGGATTGTCTTTAAGAAAGCTAAGTAATTCTGTTTCTGTGTGTGTGTGTGTGTGTGTGTGTGTGTGACTGCAGCTGAGCCGAACAGAGACAGCAGTAAACAATCTTAACCCTGTTTTCGGAGTGAAGTTCCAGGTGGACTACCACTTTGAGGAGGTCCAGAAGCTAAAGTTTGCCATGTTTGATGAGGACAAGTGCAGCAGCCAGCTGTATGAACACGACTTTCTGGGAGAGTTCATCTGCACACTGGGAGTGGTACTGCGTCACTGCTTTACATTTCCATTCTCAACCTCTTGTAATAAATCATAACTTTATAGATATTTAAAGCTACTGGCAGGTATTAGTCCTTACTAGCAATTTTTAAAAACTGGTTGAGCAAAGTCAAAATTTATTCTAGCCGTGCAATGTAAAAACCTGTAGTGGTAGGACAGGTGCTGGAGAAATGCAAAGCATTTAAAATCAGTTGGTATCCTGATCCATCATGCACAAGCAGATCCAACCATCTCTGCACATTGTCCTTTCTGTAAACATTAGCTAATGAGCCAGCATTGATCTTACTAACTCTCTTTAAGAAACCTCAGCTACTACTCTGACCTGTGTCTGATTACAGAGACAATTTATCCATTTTCTTCAGAGCTCATTTACCTAGCCTGTCTTTCACCACACAGATTGTGTCCAATAAGAAACTTTACCGGCCTCTTACCTTGGCCAACGGCAAACCAGCGGGAAAGGGAGCCGTCACGGTTAGACCTCAAGTCTTCCTCTTATTCACCAGCTTATTGTACAAACATTTTGTCCATTTAAGAGCATCATGTCAGATTTGTGTTTTGATTATAGATAACAGCCCAGGAGTTATCAGATAACAGAATAATCACGCTGTCCATGTGTGGGAGAAAACTGGATAAAAAAGTAAGACCAAGCACATCGAAAAAGAAATGTTCTGTATACACATGTATTGTATACATGTATACACTATGTCAGTTGGTTCAACTGAAATAGTGTTATAATTTATACTTATTTATTCCAGGATTTCTTTGGTAAATCAGACCCTTACCTGGAGTTCCATAAACTAGGAGATGATGGGAAATGGATGCTGGTCCATAGAACAGAGGTAATGTCACCACCTCTGTGCTTAGTCCCTTACAATAAATACAGTTGCCCATATGAAATACGACCATAAAGAGTGTTAAACGTTTTATAGTTTTTATTTTTAACAGTATTTTTCTCAGATCCCAAATAGGGAGAGCACAATACAAAGACACATAAAAAAACAAAAAATCTAATTTTATTTTTAGAAAAATATGTATACATGGAGAACCTTTATTAACCTGGTAAAGTAAACACTCACTCACTCTCACCCATTCTCTGTACTGCTTATCCTGTATATGGGGGTGGGAGTTCTGGGGTGTATCGCACGACACTGGGTACACCCCGCACAGGGAGCCAATCCATCGCAGTGCACACAAGCACAAACACACACACACACACACACACACACACACACACACACACACACTAACATGCTCACCCAAAGAAAAAACATTCCATTTAATTGAAATTCCAAACTTTTTGGAAGTGCATATAACTTTGGACTGTAGACAGTCATTCTAGTTGTTTAAGAATATCTTATAGTTCTGCCATAAAGTAGGTTTTGTGTATCTGCTGTGTTGCAGGTGATTAAAAATACGCTGGACCCTGTATGGAAGTCGTTCACTGTGCCACTGATTTCTCTCTGCAATGGTGATGTGGACAGAAACATCAAGGTAGGTCTATAAATAAATGATAACATGAATTTGTGGTACAAATATGACACTGGTGGAAACTTGTCAATCATGTTTTCTTTTAATAGTTCTTTTGTCATTGGCAAGACAAATCCCAAAATATAATTTTTTCTCAAATGTTACTTATTACTGAGTAATTAATTTGTTATTTCTCAGTGGTGGCATGGTGGCTTAGTGGTTAGCACACGCCGCACCTCCAGATTTCTGGTTCGATTCCATCTGTGTGTTCTTTGCGTGTGGAGAGTTGCGTGTTCTCCCTACACTTGCTGCGTTTGATTGGCTTTTACCAGTGGGTATGATTGGCTTTTACCAGTTAATTTGATATAAAATGCAGAGTTATCCCTTTTCAAACACAATTTAACTTGATGTTATATAGTTAAGTTTGATGACGCCGTTCCATTGTCTCTTTTCTAGCTAGATAAAAAGGCACATTAGCTAGAGTGTATCGAACAATGTAATTTTGAAAAATAAAGCTGTGATTTGTGGTTTGTCTAAAAATGTGTCTGTCAACTTTTGGTTTAGGATGTTGCACTGTTGCTTAAAAGGACAGCTTTATAGCTTTATACATTTTAGACATTATGTAATAACTTTGCTAGTTCAGCTAATTTTATAACTTCCTGACCACAGAGCATCATCATTTCCCTCTAGCTTTGCGCTTCACTTCAGTCATAGACATTAATAGGCATTGCATTACATAACATAAAGATAAAAAATATCATCACAATGTAGATGTCTTTTTTTTAGTTAGCTTCACTTCCCCTGACTGAGCTCTGGACCTCGTTACTGCAATCAAAGAAAACCTTTATGATGTCACTTCAGTGAAAGCTAACGAAACTTGTAGACTTGTGTGTGTTTTTCTTCCTCCAACGCTGGCAACGTGGGCATGGTTTTCTATCATTGTTGATGATGAACAGAATAAATGCAACAATAAGGCCAAAAACTTAATAAGCAGAAACTTAACAGAAATTGTTATAGCGTTAGATAATAACTGCAGTAATCATATGGTTTAGCTGTAAAAATATTTTTTTAACCCTAAATGTACACTGTGGTCATAAAAAGATGTACCTATCTCGAGACATACAGTCCGTACCCCGCTTTAGCTTAACTGGACATACAGTAGATTAATACGAGAGCGATTCACTAGCGTGTTTAGCTGCAATGACTGCCATCACAATTTTTTGCTGCTGCCCCAAAATATGTCCTTATTTATTAAATATTATCTGTATACTCAGTTTAAACTAGAAATTGTACCTTAGGTATATTTTTGTCAAATGTAACCTGAGCTCACATACTAGCATGCAATTCTGAGAAAATCTCCCTTAAAATCTCTTTAAGAAGTTCAGGTTGTGTAACGCTAGTTAGCCATTTTTCAGGTAAACTCGTCTATACTGTAGATTGTACAGATTGTAGACAGTACATGGTAGAATTTCTGACTACAGCAGTTAAGATATGTGGATGCATGATTAACTAAGAGGTCTTCGTTTTGGAAAGAGCCATGTTAATGAAAAACTCCAGAACACATTTTCAGAACAAGTATACATTATATGTCTATAAACTGTTACTTAACATTTTAAAATGTTGATTTTTTTTTTCTACAGTATATGCCAGTGAGCTGGTACAATCTTGAGAACATCTGAGTCTCAGTTCTGATAAACTGCTTATTTTCACAGGTGATTTGTTATGACTACGATAACGATGGAGGCCACGATTTCATTGGAGAATTTCTCACCACAGTGACCAAGATGAGTGAAGCACAAAATTCATTAGAGGTGAGCTGGGTTTTAAGGTTTTTAAAATTAGCCACAAGCAGGGCTTGCTCTGGCTCTCTAACAAGCATTATGTGGATGGAATTAAAACTGTATAAATAAACAAATTTAAATATTTTTTAATTAAAAAAAATTTAGTGTCCATCGCATTGGACTAGGGTTATTCTGAACTCTGTTTTATAGCCACACAGCTGTTTAGTCCCAATCGTGTGTAAACCTCACATTTTGCACATATGGAAATGGTTTTACTTTTGCTATTAAATAGCTATGCTGTTTACTGTTGATTTTTTACCAAGAAACTTCAATACGTGTTAAGGTGATCCACATTCATGTTTTTTTAAGTTGACAGTTCAGCACTATTGTTGCAGTTTTTTATAAAATCTCTTTAGTTGTTTCTTTGCCTGATGCAGCCCATAAATTTGACTTTTCTGAAATAAGGGAAAAAATTGTTTGGTGCAGTGGTAAAGCGCTCGCCCTATCATCCGGAGATCGCTGGTTCGAACCCCGGGTGATGCTGTTTTCCTCTCACAGCCGTAGGCACAGAGAGAGCTGATTGGCCGAGCCCTCTCAGGGGGGAGGGATGAGAGGTACTTGCGCTTCCACATTAATCACGGCTCTACAGCCAATCAGGGGCATCTGTGAGCTCGCGCACGCGGAAGGAGCGGCTAGCGCTATCCTCCGGATGTGTTACTCCACCCCTAGTTCGAAAAGAGGCGGTCGGCTGACGTCACGTGGTTCGGAGGAAATAGTCTTCGCCCTCCCGACTGAATGGTAGTAGTAGCCTTAATGTGGGAGCCCCCTAGTGACGGGGAGGAATGGGCCACCACTAAATTAGGGGAGAAAATTGGAAAAAAAAATATATATATATATTTTTAAAAAAAAGACATTAAATTTAACTGCCTTTTGAAAAACATCACATATCTTTTGTTTGTAAAGTCCTTTTGTTATTTATAATCCTTGGCAAAAAGCAGATTTTCCAACGCAAAAGACACATGCATTTGTTAACCTGCAAAAAAAAATTGAAATAAAGAATATGTAAGCAGATAAAAATATCATTAAGCATAATTTATTCATTTATCAAGCTGTGATTCATCAATTCCTGAATGATGGTTAAGCTATGCAATAAGCTCTAACATGACAGGAGCATGTTCACACCATTATCACTATTAGGGGACCTTATGTGGCAAGCTACAGGTGCACAGATGCTCAAACCCAATCATAAATTATAGAGACTTTGAAAAGAGCAATTAGGTTACAACATATGTTCCTCGTACTGTTGAAGGAAAAGCACCAAATCCAGGGAGAACATGCTAACCCCCTCACACAGACCAGAAGCAAGATTTGTGCAGGGCACTCCTGTTAAGCATACACTCAGACCAAAAAAACTATTGTGGAACACACACAAGGAAGGAAAAGGTGACATTTTAATAAAATACGCTGTTTGTGTTGTGGAATATGTGGAGTGCTTACAAAAAATGCACTTGTAGAAATCTGTTTGATATGGTGGTGGATCAGTGATGCCTCGGAGCTGTTTTGTGTCTAGTGTTTGAGAGGCTGTAAACGATTAAGGATGTCAGCAATTGTATAGAAATCCTGTGATGTCTCCAAATTTTCAAACAAAGGTTCAAAATGTCCTTCTTAGATTTTATTTATTTTATATATGAGGGCCGTTCAAATCAAACAGGGACTTTTGTTGGTGCAGAATAACAAAACAACGCTGGCCTCCCAAGAACTCCTTTAATGTGGATGTCCAAACATGTGGAAATGGCTTGGAGTAAAGTCAGACCTGTACAGAGGATGTGGTAGTAATTACGAGCCTGTTGTCTGCAAGTGATTTCCACAGACAGATGTGTCTTTTCTGCATGTTAGCAACAAGCTACCTTAATTTTATCATTTTATTATATTAATAAACAAGGTGTTCTACTCATTGAATGTTCATGGGAACGACTGCAGTGGCCTCCGAGCAACCACAGCCAGGACTGTTAAACATAGATGTATGACTGTCATTAAAACTTTTTCATCTTTTAAATGTTTTGCTGCAGTAAGAGTCTCATCACAGTACTTAGTATTTTGTGTCAATTGTTTCATGCCTTCATCCTGGTTTGACTTGAACACCTCTTGTATTAATCTAAATAAAGAGTAAAATAATTCTGTAACTGACTGCAACTTGTACAGAGATAGAAATTTAATGTACATTAATAATGTGAGCTAGTTGGAAAGAATCAGTTACAGTAGAACCTCAGATTGCGAGTAATGCAAGACGAGCAAAGATTTTTTTTTTATTCTTTATTTTAATAAAGAACTCCTCTCGCCTTCTCGCACACACACCTCCTCCCCTCGCTTTCACACACACACACACACATACACAAACACACACTCTCTCTCCAATAGAAACACTGCTCTGTTGCAATTCTTTTCAAAGGTAAAATGCAGATGAATTTGTTTGATTTTACCTTTACAGCAGTAATTCCGTTTGTTCCTTGTTAATTTTTTCAGATAAAACAGTCTTTCTGTTAATGTGTGTGTGTGTGTGTGCGTGTGTGTGTGTGAAAAACTCAAATAAGAAAGAAAGAAGGGTTACTGTGTAAGACGAGAGGGAGTGGGGGGTCTTATATATCCTCTCCTCTTACTTTAGCTTCACACACATACACACACACAGGACTTGCGCGCATAAACGGAAACATCTGTCTGAATTTATTTTTACTTTTTTTAAAGGGAAAGTGCAGGTTAATTTGTTTTATTTTTACTTTATATTTTGGTTTAATTAATTTTATATATTTATTTTTTTGGGCTGTGGAACGAATAATTTGAGTTTCCATTGTTTCTTATGGGAAACTTTGCTTTGGTTTATGAGTGGTTTGAAATACAAGCCACTTCCCAAATGAATTATGCTCATAATCCAAAGTTCCAATGTACTCTTTTTTGTTAAAATGTGTTGATAGATTACTTATCATCTTATCTACAGTACCTTTATCCATAATATTATTTAGATTTTTAAAGTATACTTCAAAATTCACTGAGCATCAAAGCTTGTTTATTGTCTTTATTGTTTTAATATCTTATATATCATTACTGTATTTTTAGTATTTTGGTCTTAAATTCTGGTCTGGGATTAAAAAGATCTATGAGCATATTGGCTTGCCTTGAACCCGAGGATACCTGCAGACATAATGTTAAAGCTTTTACCTTCAATCACTTTCCCTCACACTGGAGTTATTACTTTCATAATGTACATGCATAGGAAAGGAAATATCATCTCTCTTGGGTTTGTTGCGCTCATTGCTCTGCATTTTGTGGGAGCAGTGTGTGTGTGCTTCATTATCTGGCATAATGAAGCTAAAAGAAAGAGCGAATGAGCAGAGATGCACTCAAATGTGGAGGGTGTGACAGACTAAGTGGGAGAGATAGGAAGGAATGAGAGCAGGAATTAGAGAGTTTGAGAGAGAGAGTGAGAGACAGAGAGAGTATCAGTAAATCGCTCTTGTTTAACCATTGCCTTGTTTGCAAAAACAAGCTTTGTTTGTGGCCTGTCACTTGTGCGTGTGTGTGTTCTGGCAGGAAGCAACAGTAGGTGCAACCCACACAGCATCCTTTTCCTGCTCCATGTCCATGTTTCTGTAAAAGCATAGCTCTGAAAGTAAAGTTGGGGAAGATTTGTGTGAAGGAAGACTCCTTTTTGGAAGGAGTCTCCATTGTCAGATCTTTAAAATAAAGCTGCAATTTAGATCATTCTGACATCCGAAAGACTGGTTGTTTTGAGGAGCTGGATTTTTGTGCTTTTAACAATTGTCATTGTTGCAAAGAAGCTTTACACAATAAAAAGAAAATTATACAAATTTGCATGAAATGTGAAAAATGTGTATGAGTCAAAATGATTAGATTCCTAATGAGCAAGCTAAGGGCGATGGTGGCAAGAAAAAACTCCTAAAATGGCATTAGGAAGAAACCTTGAGAGGAACCAGACTCAACAGAGAACTAATTCTCATTTGGGTGATAACGGATAGCAGGGATTGTTTTCTAGTCATACTGTGTGTTAGGTTGTCACTAAATGATGCAGGAAAACTAGTTCATGCTTTTATCACCTCTAGGTTGGACTATTGTAATGCCTTACTGTCTGATTTTTCAACTAGGTGCATAAACAAGCTTCAGTTAGTCCAGAATGCAGCAGCGAGAGTCCTCACTCGAACCAGAAGATACAAGCACATCACCCCTAACTTATCCACACTGCATTGGCTCATTTTAAAATACAACTTTTGACGTATAAAACATTAAATGGTCTCGCGCCACAGTATCTGAGTGAACTGCTAATGTCTTATGATCCGCCACACCTACTTCGATCAAAGGATTCAGGCTGCTTGTCAGTACCGCGTATTATAAAAACTACAGCAGGGGGCAGAGTTTTTACTTACAAAGCCCCAATCTATGGAATAGTCTTACAACTAATGTTCGGGACTCAGACACAGTCTCAGGGTTTAAGTCTAGGCTAAAAAACATTTTTATTTAGCCAAGCATTTTTGTAAATAGATTCGCCTTAGGTAAAGGAGCAGATCTGGGGGACTCATGGACGTAGAGTATTATGGTGAACTGGTATGTTTAGATGCTGTCTTCCTCACTCTCATTGATCACTCAGGTGTATTGACGGTGAGGTGATTGGTCACTTTACATTTCAGGGAGCGCTCATGTCTGTGTTTCCTTCTGGCTCGCCCTTTTAGTTATGCTCTTATAGTTAGTCCTGCCGGAGTCCGTGATTGCACTTTGCACTAAATATATATTCACCTTATACATTGTGTGACAGTCACCATAACTAACTGTTATCTCTCCTACCCCTCTGCTCTCTCCTCTTCTCTCTCTCCTTCTCTCTCTTTCCCTCTTCCTGTCTCTCTGTCGAGCTACACATGTCGCTCCTGAGCTGCCAGTAATTCAGACCACCTCTGACTTCTGGACCTGTCTGACTCGTCCTGATGTCCCGCTTCTGGCTGGAGATCTCGTCACATGGATGCCCCGTGTTGTCTGCTTGGGATGCGCGTGGTGACTGGGGACGGTTCCACTTTTCCAAAAAGATGGTCCTGGCCTCAGCTGATGCTGACAGCTGTTCTCTGAGGACCTGCAGTCACTCAATAGTTCAGGACTGGAGTTTCCTCTAGACTACCTGAGCCTCCAATAACGAACTGGACTTTATATTAACTTAAACACTTCAAGCCTGCTAGCACACAGTATGACTGCAGATCAATCCCTGCTATCCGTTATCACCCAAATGAGCATAGGTTCCCTGTTGAGCCTTGTTTCTCTAAAGGTTCCTATTGCCATGTTAGGGAGTTTTTCCTTGCCACTGTCACCGTCGTCCTCGGCTTGCTCATCAAAGACAATCTTATAATAATTATGATTCATACAGATTCACATTTCATACAAACTTAAATAATTCTTTAAAGTTGCTTTGCGACAATGTCAATTGTTAAAAGTGCCATACAAATAAAATTGAATTGAATTGAAAAGTTCATGCTGCAAGTCTTTAAGTTAATATGAAATCTGGTTCGTTATTGGAGACTCAAGTAGAATGTAGAAAATTCCAGTCCTGAACTATTGAGCAACTGCAGTCACAAGTCCTCAGAGAACTTTGTACATCAGCTGAGGCCAGGTGGAATCATATCCACTCACCACATGCATCCCAAGCACACAACACAGGGCATCCATGTGACGACATCTCCAACCAGAAGCAGGGCACCAGAACAAGACAGACAGGTACAGAGGGCAGAGAGGTCTGGATCACTGGTAGCCACATGTGTAGCTTGACAGAGAGAGACAGCAGGAGGGAGAGATAGAAGACAGAGAGATAAAGAAGGGAGGAGAAGAGAAGAAGAGATCACAGTTAGTTATGGTCATGGTCACATAATGTATAAGGTGAATGTATATTTAGTGCAGAGTTCAAGCAGGGACTATGACAGCATAACTAAAAGGAAGAGCCAGAAGGAAACACAGACATGAGAGCTCCCTGAGATGTAAAGCAACCATCACTTCACCGTCAACATACCTGAGCGATCAATGAGAGCGGGGAAGACAGCTTCTAAACATACTATCATTTACCTAAGGCAAATCTATTCACAAAAATGCTTGGCAAAATTAACAGGTTTTTAATGTTCCCGAACATTAATTGGAAGGCTATTTCATAACTTTGGGGCTTTGTAAGAAAAAGCCCTGCCCCTGCTGTAGTTTTCATGATACGTGGAACTGACAAGCAGCCTTCATCCTTTGATCGAAGTAGGCTTGGTGGATCATAAGACATAAGCAGTTTACTTAGATACTGTGGCGTGAGACCACTTAGTGCTTTATATGTCAAAACAGGTATTTTAAAATTGATGCGATATTTCACTGTGAGGCAATGCAGTGTGGATAAGATTGGGGTTGATGTGTTCATATGTTCTGGTTTTAGTGATTTTTCTCGCTATTACTTTCTGCATACGGGACAAACTGAAGCTTATTTATGCACCTAGTTGAAGAACCAGGCAGTACGGCCTTACAACAGTCCAACATAGGGGTAATAAAAGCATAGAACTAATTTTTCTGCATTGTTTAGTGACAAAATATTTCTTATATTGAAAAAAAATTTTGAGATGAAAGAATGCTATCCTTGTAATATCTACATGAGCTTAAAATGATGGATGATGTGGTCCTAGTACCAGAACTTTTATCTTCTCAGAATTATGAAGAAGGAAGTTAATTAACATCTAGTCTTTTATATCCTTCTCACATTGCTTATTAAGCTGGTTTTTCTTATCTGGTTTTGCTGAGATGTACTGTATAACTGTGTGCCTACAGCATTACAATTACAACCAATACCATACTTACAAATTATGTTGTCCAGAGGAAGCATGTAAATATGAAAAGCAGTGGGCCTAAAACCGAACCCTGTGGAACACCAAACTTCACTTGAGACCAGACAGAATAGTCACCCTTTAAATCTACAAACTGATAATGATCAGTCAAATAGGATCTAATCCGGGAGAGAAAAGTTTTCTTAATTCCTACTATTTTTTCTAATTTATAAAGAAGAATACTATGACCATGTCAAAAGCTGCACTAAGGTCAAGTGACAAGCTAAGAGATGCAACCCTGATCAGAAGCCAATAGGAAGTCATTACCTACTTTATCAAGTGCTGTCTCTGTGCTGTGATGAGGCCTAAACTCTCTAAATCTGAGTAATTTTATTTTTTTTAACAGAGGTTCCGTTATTGCTTGTGCTTGAGAAAATGTGTTCGTATAGGATCTAATACACAGGTTGATGATTTTGCTGAAGAGATGAGTAAAAATTTGTTTATTCTCGTCAAGAGGAGTAAAGTATTCTAGGTTCTGATCTGATATGGTTAGTTTATCATGTGCATCAATAAAAAAAAATGTGTCTACTATTTGCAATTTTGTCATTGAAAAAGTTCATGAAGTTCTCTCTACTGCATGATGGTGTGGGGATTTCTGTAGTGGTCTTATTCTTGGTTAATTTTGCTATGATATTAAACAAAAATGTAAGATTATTTTTGCTATTTTATATAAGAGTGGAGAAATACATTTATCTAGCAACACTAAGAGCTTTTTTATAGTTCAGGATGCTTTTGTTTTATGCTATTTGAAATAAGAGCAATCAAGAGACTCCATTTACGTTAAAATTTTCTGTCTGTTTTTACACTGTGGTGTGTTTGTTATACCAGGGGGCAACTTTTTTTATCTCTAATAATTATTTTTGTTAACTGGAGCTACATTATCTAAGGTATAACGGAATCCCAAATAACACAAAATGGGAAGCTAGTATGCTAGGGTGTGCAATCCCTTGAACCACACACCAGGTAGTGCCCTGGATCAAGGGTTACAGAGAAAAAGTGTTTAAGGTGACATAAAGATTGTAATAACACGCATAAAGTGGAGTTATATGTGTAGTTAAATGTCCCAGTGATGTTATTCTTTATATCACCACTTGGGTAATTCAATAGTCAGAACCAACTGTTGCATAATATAGTTATTACAAGAAGGTTAAAAGTTGTGACGGAAACTAAACTATATTATCATTTTGGGGTCAAAATTACACAACTTAATCTTTTGTTTGTGAATTAATTTCTATAATAGCATGTCCTGGTATGTTTTATTCCCTACAGCACTGTAGTACCATGACTTGACACTTGGGATAGTGAAAGTTGTCATTTCTAATGATTAACACTTTTTTCAGACAGTAATCACTTACATAAATGTACCCCAGAGACAGACAGAGGTTAGCAAATTCCTTCTAAAGGAAATCTGACTGAATGACACAGGCTTAATCAATCTACTGTTAAGCACGAGAAACATTTAAATGTGTCTTTCAGGTTTGTTTTTATATCATATGTTCAACTCTTTTTTTCACTGCTACAGGTAGAGTTTGAATGCATCAATCCTAAAAAACAAAAGAAGAAAAAGAACTACAAGAACTCTGGAATCATCATTTTAAAGTCCTGCAAGGTAAAGAAGCACCCTCACTTCCATGCGCCAGTTCACCAGTTTTAGAGTTAAGCAGTTAAACGAAACGCTGTACAAGGACACTTTGACATTACATAACAAACATTAAAGAGTTTATCATACACTTTACAGCTCCGCTTATGTAATTTATTTATTTATTATGCTAGCTATAATTAGGGCTTTTTAGTGCTGTAGGCAGAGAATAATTAAATGGCTTTAAATCCCCTGGTAAATAACACATGGTATTAATATCAGCACAAGGCACCTGTTACCTCCGAGCCAACAGTCTTAAGCTGCGTTGCTCTTGCTCGCAGGCCCATCCAAGTGGTAAAATGACTCAATTATTTGTAGGAATCAGCATTTCAGCTTGTGTGACCCTGACACATTCACACATACATTTACATTTTGGCATTAGGCAAAAGAAGAACTTATTCAGGACCAAGAACGCCTTTATCCAGAGCGACTGCCGTTTTTATCTCTTTTTACTTCTGAGAGAATGAGGGTTTAGGGACTTGCTCAGCAGTGGCAACTTGGTGGTGGAGTGTAAACCTAGACCCTCTGATCACTAGTCCAATACCTCAAACACTAAGCTACCCTTGACTTTAACATAGTGTTCCTCTATACACAGAGATGTTTTATGGAAAAGTATGACCATGTGTTTGTTTGATGCTTCGCAGATTACGAGGGATTACTCATTCTTGGATTATATCCTGGGAGGCTGTCAGCTTATGTTCACTGTAAGTACAGTAAAGTGTAAATCAGTTCAATTTTTATTGTTAAAAAATATTTAAACTATGGTAATTGTCACAAAAAATTATGGTGGCAAGAAAAAAACTCCCTGAAATGACAATAGGAAGAAACCAGGCTCAAAGGGGAATCCATTATCATTTGGGTGATATCAGATAGGAGGGATTGAATTGCAGTCATACTGTGTGTTAGGAAGCGTGTGTTGTTGAAGACTGGGGTAAAAAACAGTTTGTGGGAATTTCAGTCCTAAACTATTGAACGACTGCAGTCACAAGTCGGAAAAAAGTGCCTGCATCATCGAAGTCCAAGACTATCTTCATGGTCAAGTGGAAGTGTCTCCAGTCAACACACAGTTATCCTCAGGGCTGAGCCAGAGGCCTCCATGTGATGAGAACATCAAACAGAAGCATAGCACTAGGATGAGTCAGTCAGGTCCAAAGGGCGGAAGGGTTCTGGATCACTGGCAATTCAGGAGTACCATGTGTAGGTCAGCAGAAAGCAAGATAGAGAAGGTAACGGATAAGGTAAATGTGTATTCGGTGCAGTGTGCAAGGAGGGACTTTGGCAGGACTAACTATGACGGCATAACTAAAAGGGAGAGCCAGAAGGAAACACAGACATGAGGGCTCCCTCAGAAGTAAAGCAACTAGTCACTTCACCGTCAACAAACCTGAGTGATCAATGAGAATGGGGGAAGACAGCATCTAAGCATCCAGTTCACCACAAAACTCCTAAAACTCCTACCTAAGAGAAATTTACACAGAAGCCTTGGCTAAGTTTTCAATCTAGAGTTAAACTCTAAGTCCCAAGTTGTGAAGCTATTCCATTCCAACTTTGGGGCTTTGTGAGAAAAAGAGTTCTGTTGTTTTCATAATATAAGGTACCAACAAGCAACCTGCACATTTTGATCAAAGTACTGTAGGTGTGTCAGATCATAAAACATTAGCGGTTCACTCAGATACCATGGTGTGAGACCATTTAGTGCTTTATAGTTCAGTAGTAATATTTTAAAATTAATGCAAAATTTTACTAGGAGCCAATGTCGTGTGGTGTGAATAAGATAGGGGTGATGTGCTCGTATCTTCTGGTTCTAGTGAGGACTCTGGCTGCTGCATTCTGGACTAACTGGAGGTTAGTAGAACATCCAGACAGTACGGCAATACAATAATCCAACCTATAGGTGACAAAAGTATGAAGTAGTTTCTTTGCATTATTTAGTGACATATATTCCTTATCTTGTAATATTATCTACATGAGCATCAAATGAAAGATTCGGGACCTTTTTTGTCAGTTTTTGTAAATTCTTTATTTTTAATAGGAGCTATCCCACAATACAATACAATGTAGGGATAAGGTTTACAGTCTGCTCTTTTGCATGTTCTGTATGTATTATTTGGATTATCCAACCATACCAATACAACACAAAATATTATGCACACTATTGTGTAGGTTCCCCTTGTACTGACGGAGCAGCTCTGGCCCCTCGGAGAAAGACTTCATGAGACTATAAGTTTGCACGGTGGGGCCTCCATGGATCAGACTTTTTTGTCTGGTGCATCCCATGAACGCTTGATCGGTTTGCAATGTGGGGAATTTAGGAGGCTGGATAACAACTTTGAACTTTTTCTGGGTCCCTGTGTGGCAGGCTGTGGTGCACTTGGTGTTCTGGTGCCTTTCTATTATGACCAGCTGTAACTTTTTTGCCTATTTGTGGTGCATTGCTTTCTTTTGGGCCAAAAGAAGTGTCCTAATGAACATGAACAGTGAAAGCACTCAGTTGACCTGCACAATCCTGACATACACCCCATTTACTGTAACACTTTTCGGATGAACTGCAATGCGGACTGCGCACCAACCTCTTTGCCTGAGCTCACTGATGCGAAAAGCCTCACTAGGGAGTCCAAAATCTAGAGGAAAGCTTTCCTTTGAAGAGTGAACACATATTACTATGGTGGTCCACAAACATTTGGATATGTACAGTACTGCAAAAAAGTCACCAGGTCAAGAAAATAGGTTGATAGTAATAGAGCCATGGGTAGAACCCCAAATAGTCCTGTTATGGGTGGAGGGCTGCTACTGTATGTACACAAGTAACAAATAAACAACAAGAGTGCAGGACAAGTTCCAAAACAGATGAACCATATTGGTACAGAAAAGAAAATACACTGATACAGTTAAAGGCAAGTAGAAGGGATGCTCATTTCATATATCTCTTAAATAGAGTTTTATAAGCTTTGTATAATTAGCATTCTTTACTGCGGTTGACCCCTATAACATTGATATTTTCTGTTAATCTCAATACAGTTTCTGCATATATTATAGACAGTGAATAATCAGTCAATTGGTATGGGGTTGTAAACAAATGTATTTTTAGAAAATGAGTTAAATGTTAATACTTGATGTCTTAAGCCATGACCACTGTGGTGCATTAGGAAGCTTTGGCTCAGTCACCCTGTGTCATGTACTGTATGTTCCACACATCAAAAGAAAAAAATCATTAACATGTAAGACATATGGAGACCTGGAGACAGAAGGATAATAGGAAGCACATTAGCATATTTCGGTTAAAACTAAAGGTTATTAACGAGCCATAGGACGTATTACCATATAAAGAGTGGGAAAGTCCATCAAGGAGGTTTTTTTATACACATATGACATAGAACAAAAAGAGACGTAATAGAGAGAGGCTTGGGAAAGTCTCCGAAATCTCTAACGCCTGTATAACTTCATAATAATTCATATTGTGTTTTCATTAAAATGTTCGCTTCCAAAAAAAGTGTTTTTAATATATCTCCTAATGCAAATGGTGTGTTCTGTGCTCTTTGATTAGTGCTATAGGAAAGTAAAGCTTTCCTGGCTTCATTCTGTACAGTGTCTGAGTGAAGAGCCTCTGCATGGTCCTTTATGTAACTCTGTCAAATGACACAGAAAGTGAGTGAAAGGCACGGGTTGCTATAGCGATGGCACTGAAAGGGCCCTGACAGAAGAGAGATTCAGAAAGCCCCAGGAAGGTCTGAGGAAAGCTGTTTTGCCGTACCTTCATCATGAGTAACCTTTAAAAGCTCCAGTCTGCCACAGATGGACTGATGGTCAGCTCATGATTACAAGTGTTCCTGGCTGTACTTCCAAGGCTACGCTGGGATAAATTTCCCTTTGTTCTTGCTGCTTTGTAACATCCTCTTTTTTTTACGCAACAGTATTGCATGTAGAAAACCAGGTAACATGCATTTATAATTTTTCCAGTAAAGAAATTTTCATAATTTTATCATAGTTTTAAGGTAGACATGGAGAGAGATAATAGAGGGAGAAAAGGAGTGAAGAAGCGAAGGGAAGTGGTGAAGGGAGGAAGACAAAGTGAGGAAGCAAAAGAAAGGGGAGGGAAAGAAGGCAAAAAATAAGGCAAGGGTAGAAAATGGTAGAGGAAAGGGTAGAATAGAACATAGAAATTAATGTAAGGAAAGAAATGAAGGGAAGGGAATGTAAAGAGAGGAGATGAAAAAGAAAGAACAAAAGAAAGAAAGAAAAGTGTTTAAATGAAAACAGACTACTCTTTCTTTGTGCAGTTAAGATTCTGCAGGATAAAATGGAGGGTGTTATCAGGGATATCTGGTCTCCAACGGCGTGAGCATATTATGTTTGCTTTAACATTACAAGAGCACACTAAGCTTAGTACGTGAGCTGTTAACCAGCACATCAGCACTTTCAGCAGCACTGGAAGAGCAAAGGTCACAGGGTCAGCAGTAGCCAAGCAGACCGTGGGAGCAGGAACAGAACATCTACGTGCGTGGGCATTTGAGGCAGTGTAGCTAATGGAAAAAAAAAAGATGCTTGGCAGACTGCAAGGCAATGTTCAGTAGAGAAGCTGAAATTTAACAGATTAATAGACAGATAATTGTTATGTTGGTTCAAATTAATACCAATAAATAAAATTGGTGATAAACAGGCATTGTAGATGATGTACTGCAGTGCCAAAAAAAAACTGACTGAGATACAGACAAAGTAAAGAGATAATTTTTATCACAAATATGTGGCAGTTGGTTTTAATTTAGAACACTTAACGTTATTTTGGCAGCTGTCGGTGAAATATTTGCTTTGAGAAGAAGCTCCAGTCTGTGTGGTGCGGACTCCATATGGTAGGGGAAAAAACGTTGCTGTGGACCAGTAGTGTTAGGATTTTTGGTTTCATACCGCTGTAGTTTTAGCGAACATCTACAGTACCTGGGTGTTCACATGCAACAACTACCTAGTATACCTTTTTCCTCTAACAAATTTCTAGAAAGTATTTAATTTAAAATAAATGAAATCAGGGCTACCTGATATGCCATAATACCATAATGCCTGCTGCTTTGTGTGCACTTGGAGGACCAACTATGACCTGTTTACCCACAGGCAACACATGAAATGGCACCCTCATTGTGTCACTCTCTATTACCATCTCTCCCTATGTCTCTTTTTCATTTATCATAATGAACTAGGCAAATCAATATATAAAATTAATTTAAACAAACAAGGAAACTGATTAATAAAATGCAAATCTATCTATCTATCTATCTATCTATCTATCTATCTATCTATCTATCTATCTATCTGTCTATCTGTCTGTCTATCCATCCTTTCTTCACACCAGTTTTTCTTTGTCTCACCATCTCTTTGTTCGTCTCTCATCTTTCCTCTCCTCCCCTCCTCTCCGCTTCACCTGACAGGCTAACAGTATAGCAGTAAAGCCTCTGGCTTGATGCTGATGTTGCTACAGTAAGTAGGTGTGTAGTGTGGATCGTGACGGCTCGGGTTAGCACTCAAATCACAGTGGGTTGATAAACACTGCCTGAGGACAGAGCTGTCAGAGATCAGCTTGAGCGGCGCTCACTTGTAAACCTTCTTTAACAAAGACAACACCGCCTGTGGCTGAGAGCGTTTGATCCAGCTCCAGCTAAAAGGAGCTCACACAGCATCGCCATGTGTGTGGTGTGTGCAATAATTCCGGCTGATAATGCATTGTTGCCTGGTGTGTCTCATACACAATAGTTAGTGTCATAACCTAGGCTGCACTCATAGTGTCCACTGTATGCTTAATTTCTGAAATAATTTCATGAATTAACTTCTTTGATTATGGCTAATTTGAGATATTTGATAAATATTTGCATGTATGTCTGTGTACCGCTAGGTTGGCATTGACTTCACAGCTTCAAATGGGAACCCCAGGGAGCCGTCCTCATTACACTACATCAACCCGATGGGCAGCAACGAGTATCTCTCTGCCATCTGGGCCGTGGGACAGATCATACAGGACTATGACTCGTAAGCGCCTGTGCCTCACAAACTCATTTTACTCATGCCAAGCAGTTTTTGACTGAGATTCAATGAGCATTATCAATTGTTCAGTAGTTAGACATTGTTGGGGTTGGTAGACATATGGTCACTGTTTTCTTTCCGCAGAGACAAAATGTTTCCTGCGCTCGGATTTGGTGCTCAACTCCCGCCTGACTGGAAGGTGAGAAAGTGTGTCTGTGTTTTTTTTTTAGTAATGTGAGAGTGAATTGGTGTCTTTTGGTGTTGGCACCAGCTTAGGGTTGGAATTAAGGTGGGTGAGGGAGAACTGAATGGCAGGCAAGAGTAAGGAAGCTTGATTTGAATTCAGAAATGGCAGAAACGGAGAGACGAACAAAATGTGTAATACATGCGTATCCCAGTGATTATGCAACTGTCATCCCATCTGGGTTGCCATGGCACTGGAGTGATGAAAAAGACAAGCGAGGGAGAAAGTGAAGAGTGGAATAGAGGCATGTGTTGTGTTGTTGTTGTTGTTTTTTTAAATGAGAAGATAAGAGTCCTAGATAATGGATAATACACCAGTTCACTCCATAACAACATGGAGGGAAAAATCTTTAAAAATGGAAATATGTGGGAAGACATCGAGTCGAAATGGGAAGTGGAGTACTATATTTATGTTTTATCCAAATCAGTATACACCAGCTGTTAAAGTGTTTATGAAAGTGTTGGTCTCTGTCTGCTAATATTGTAGGTGTCCCATGAATTTGCTATCAACTTTGACCCTACCAATCCGTTTTGCGCAGGTGAGCCAATCCTACACCAACATATTGTGGTACAAATATTTGCCTCTGTCTCAGATTATAACAAGAGAACTGGTGAATTCTTAATATTATAATTTAGTGTATGCACTCATTCTGTAGCACTTACATAATGATATTATGTCTGTTTTACAAAAAAAAAAAAAACTTAACATACTCAATTCTTTTTAATTTGTTTGATCTTAACATATGATTGTTTACCATTATTTACCAGTATTTATTTTTGTTCACCTTGTATATTTGACCTGTGTGGACTCTCTGAACTCAAGTAAAATATGTTAAAACATGAATAATTTTTTAGATATAGTATACAATATATAAGGTGTAATGGTTAATGGTTTATGTTGTGTGTAGGAGTTGAGGGCATCGTTCAAGCATATTCCAACTGTTTACCTCACATCCGCTTTTATGGCCCAACTAACTTTGCCCCCATAATCAACCACGTGGCGCGCTTCGCCTCACAGGCCCTGCAGCAGGACACAGCAGCGGTGAGAGCAACATTTTTTTTTTTGCACCATTTATAGAGGAACAGCTACATGGGATGCACATGTGTTTTTTTTGTTTTTTTTGACAAGTTGTTACTATTGCTGTATAATATATTATGATAATTATTATTTTTGGCCAGTTTGGTACCATGAGATCTAATTTATTTTATCTTAAAAATGGTATGGACTCATTTTGCCATTCAAAGTTGCTCTTTCACTTGCATGAAAGGACTCAAGCCAGTCTTGTAGGTGTGTGTGTGTGTGTATGTGGTGTGTGTGTGTGTGTGTTTTATGTAAATATTTAAATGTTCTTCAGCGGGTTCAAATCTTAATTACTTTTATGGAATCCTATTACGTATCTTATCTTGGCTTCAGAATTACTGCCTTTTTAAGACCATGAGCAGAAATTGCAGCGGATCCACACCCACCTTCTGTAAATCCCTTCAGAAACAGTTTCCACCCGCCTCTGCTGGTGGAACAGTGTTCCTCTTTGTGTTGCTCCAAGCTCTGCCAAGTGGGTCTGTAAAAAGTGGGCAGGGTGTTGGGTGACTGCAACATGTGCAGAAATGTGTAACCAAACTTCAAGACCAGAGCTTAGACTAATGAAAACAGTGTGGCTCTGTTGATCCAGCTAGACCTTCAGCTTGCTGTGAGGGCTCAAAGTCAATGTGCAAAATTGTCAGCTTCTGCTTTTCTAGAGGAACCTGTAATATACACAAGGTTTTAAGTATATTACATTATACAGATCTGTCTACAGAGGCTGTCTTATTAAGCTGTCTTGGTGGTGTTTTTTTTGTGTAGTCTTGTTTTGCTGAAGCTAGTGCACCATGTGGTTCTAATCTGACAGTTCTTTGCATTTACAGTGTTGCCTTTGTACATACGCAGATTGTCCTTGGACATCGATTGTATATTTATTGTAAAAGAGCAAAAGTAAAGTCCTACCTATTTTTGTGTATATTTTAGTGCGGATTATTATTTTAGATGAAATATTTATTGTAATGGTTAATAATAATTTACTCTACATGTGGAATTGTCTGACTTTTTTTTAAACATTAGGACCAAAGATATTTTGCTGTCATACAATATTCTATTGTAAGCGTGGGAAGGATTTAATCTAAGACATTGCAAAAACACAAGATCTGTCAGGCATGTTGTTAGGAAAAAAGAATGTACTCCTGAGCTTAGCAAAAAAAAAAAGAAAAACAACTTGGCAGGCAACAGTAGCTGATTGTCAGGTGGCGCTGAAACAGCTGTGGTTGCTGGTAATGCTTTTATTAAAGATGGCAAATAGCAGACAAAAAAAAAACAGGCAGAAGGTTCGGTGATATCCAGGACAGAGACCAAATCACAAAACCAGGAAAACAAGCCGTATCAAAAACCAGAAGCATAACAACCTGAAGAAGGTGTCATGTGTCAGTTGTAGAACAGCTTTGGGATGCTTTGCAATAAGTGAAGATTTCGCGAAAGTCGCAAAACTTATTGGGCGTGTGGATAATTGAAACTAGGTGTGCTGTATACGAATCCAGGTTCACCTGATCAAGTATAATGTGGCTGGGTGGTGTGATCTGTAGCAGATGTATTTGTAGGCCGTGGTGTGTTTTAGGGAATGCTGTTTTGCTGCTGATTGTGGCATTGACGTCACACTGATGACTGAAGACTGCATTCAAAAACTTGCATCAAAGGCATCAATAAGGAACATAATTTAGCAGATTAACATAAGGAAAGTGAGAAAAATAGGAATATTACATCAAGTTTTCAGCCCCATCTGTGAAACATGGTGGTATGAGCATATATGCTGTTACAGAGATTGTTTCACTTGTTCTTATAAGTGCAGACAGCAACAGCAGGATGAATTCTGAAGCGTACAGTTCATAAGTATCTCAAGTGTTAAGATCCAACCAAATGCTTCAAGTCTTAGTGGATGGATCTTTTGTCTTGTAGTCAAGCTGTAAGCTGATTCACACCCCAAAGGCAATTGTGAAGTTGAGTCAGAGCCAAAAATGGTGTGTTTTACTTGTTGGCAAGACAAGATTGATGGCAAAGCACTGTCGAAAAACCTAGGAACTAAAAGTGGTTGTTAGGGCAGTCCTGTCTGAGCATAAATGGAGACAATTTCCAGAATCTTGTGATATTTTAAATCACAAGCAAGACAGTCAAATATCAAAGTGTTGTATTACATTATTTTTCATTTTATTATGTATGATTCTTTGAAATAGGGAATTACTTATGAATGAAACTGATTTTTATATGGTTCAGTAAAAGATAAAGTGGACAAAAAAGTATGATATAATAAGATATTTCTAAATTATAAATCTAAGTCATTTTGTGTCACAACTAGTAGGTAGTTTGTCCTTATCTTCACATCCCAGTTGAAAGAACTTTGGCTAAAAACAGGAAAGTCATCCGTTGTTTTTTTCTGTAGGTCTGTGAAAAGCTTGTGAATGATAGCCAATTTATTCTTATTGATGTGTGTTTCAGGAGTGATGCCTGCTTAATCTATAGTGTGTATTTTAGTTACAAATACAGTTGTATTTATTTCCTGGACTATTTAGTTCATTTAAAGTGAAGTCCATAGATAGTTGGACAAGGACACAATTTTATTTTCTAAGCTCTGATGTTTCCAACTCCAGATTCTATTTCCAGATTCCAAGTGTTGAATGTGCATTTGGTTGATGTTTATGGGAACTTTATAAAGCAATTTCCCTCTGGGATTAATACAGGTTTTTGAATCTTTGAATATTTGAATCTTTCAATATGTGGTCCAAAAAAAACTTTGATTTGAATGAAGGAGGCTAGCTGTAGGCTAAATAAACAAAACCTACTCATCAGAGCAATAGCTAAAACTTTGGGAGGAGTCACTGGTGAGCTTAGTGACACAAAAAGCCTGGAAAAACATGGAAGACAAGTCAAGAACACTTTTGGAGGAGGTAGGTGTATCATTGTCAACGTCTACAATCAAGGAAAAATCAAGAGACTCTTTCATGAATGTAAATTTAGAGGGTTTACCCCAAGGAATAGTCCTTGCTCTACAAATAACATTTGTTCTGATATAAGATCACCTTAGACCAGAATGATTGGAAGAGAAATGTATGAAAAAGGAAAAGGCTCATGATCAAAATGACACAACATCATTTTTAAACATGGTGAAAGCAGTGTTATGACAGGAGCATGTATGTTTGATGATGGTGTTTATGGTGTTTATTGATGATGGAACTGCTGATAGAAAATCTGACGTTTGTAGATCTTTAATGTACTTTCTGCTCGGATTTAATCTATTGCTGCAGTACAGATGCATAACGACCCAAATAAAACAATGAGAACAACCCAAGGTAGCCAAGATACAGTAGGGCATGTTCTTAAAGGGCCAAGTCAGTCATCTGAGCTCAATTCAGTTGAGCTTGCTTTTGACCTAATGAAGTTAAATTTTTTTTTTTTTTAAATCCACAAATAATACCGATTACTTAAGCCTGTGTAAATGGACAGAATTGGAACATAAATGGCTGTAATTTCTAAATGCAATAAGACATTTGTCATATTTGAAACAATTTTTTATTTCAAATCCAGCGGTAAAAAAAGTCTAAAACTGTGTCATTGTCCAAATATATAAGAACCTGATTCTATGTTGAGAGTAGAGAGTGTGTTTTTTGTTGTACTGTTTTAACTAGTCTATAAATAACTTGTTAATCTAGAAAAAAAACAAGAAGAAATTAATTCTATACATATACTCTTTACATACCCCTGAAGACTGAGACATTTACATTGGTGTATTCGAACTGCCCTCAAAGCCGTAAGAAAAATCATTTATTTGTTAAAAAATATATAATTTTAAGGCCTGAGATTGTTGACACATTAATGCAGTTTTGTTGGATTTTTAAGGTCAGTATGCTAGAATGTAGATGAAATGGTACAAAAGTTGTTGCTGTTTTATATACCCACCAGTTTCCCTAACTAAACGGTTTCCAGGGTTGTTGAGATCTTTAGGTAAAGTCATTAGAAGTACTGTAATAGTGTCATCCTAAGGCAAAACTTGAGAAAAGAAACAGATATGATTTTTTTAGAAACAAGTTATCCACAATGATGCACTCAAACCCCTATACATGTGGTGGGAGTGCCTGAGTAACTTTTAATGTGGTTTTGTGTGCTTATTCCAGAACCAATCCCTAGATCGGCAGCTACTGATTGCTTCGTAAGAAATCCCACGAAATGCGCCTGGGGTTGTCAGTTCAAAGTCTGCTGAGCCACTTTGAACAGACACAGTGCTCACAGATTCTCTCGGCCTTATTACCAGCCCAGCTGAGAACAGCTATTATATTTCCTTTTCAATTAAAGATATTTTTAGTGCCTGATTCAGCTGACAAATGTTCCTTCTTTTTTCTCTGCTGTCCATGGGTTTTAATGACTAATGAGACAGAGCTCTCAGGTCTGCTTTGTTTGCTGGCCAGTCGCATTGCCTGCCTTGCATTAGTAGAGACATATAGTAGTGGTGCATTTTGTATTACTGCAAGACCACTGCAGTTTCTGATTGTTTTTTAACTAAACAACTCACAGAGCAGTTAGTATACAGGTATAGGACTGTGGGTGTATTTGACTGTTCTGTACAGATCGATGCAGGTCAGAACTGCTGCAGAATCATTCTGAAAATGTCGATGCACATTAACGGTATTGTTTTTAGAATATGTAGTGGTGACATGTTTTTGCATCCAAACAGCAGGTCAACAATGGCATATCCCAAGTTTGTATAATATATGAGATGGTTTCTCACTGCTGTAACCCAGAGTGTGTTTTTTTACTCGGTAGGAGAACTTAATAGTTATCATTTAACCTTCTTCCAATGGGCCTTGGAGCTTTTTGTCCCTAATTGTACCCTGTCACCTGCAAGAGATATAAATGGAGAGAGCGAGCAACAGCGGGAGAGATGGAGAATATGAATCGTCACCAACAGTAGACGAACAGTGCTGCAGTTTTTGTAGTGAAGCAAACAATAGCAATAAAAGAGGCACAGCTCAATATGGTGTTGAACAATTGTACCAAACTGTATAACTTGTTATTGGACTTTAATTCATTATTGTAATGTTTTCATCGTCAGATTAGGAACTTATGAGACAAGTGTCCGTACTTGGTATATTCCGAGTTCTTTCCAACGTGTGTGATAACAAATTTATTTTAAACATTGTATTAAATATTACACAGTCTCATTCCTAAGCACTGACTTTGACTGAGCTGAACGTTTAACTGCAAACATCTGTACAGTCAGTCTTCCATACTTGTGTATACAGCCATGTGTAAAAGTTAGTTTAATTCTGTTTGTTTCTGTGTAAAAACATTATAAAAATCATTTGATTATAGCAGGTCTCAGTGTTAGGCAAATACAACCTCAGCCAACAACTATTTTTTTCCCACTGTGCCACCAATTTATTAAACAAAAATTTTGCCAAAAAAAAAACATATGGGTAATACTAAGTGCCACCATGATTTTATAGCTTGTAGGAGTTCATGGTCGACTCAGTGACTGCAAGGTGCTCAAGTCCTGTGGCTGCAAAACAAACCCAAGTCATCACTCTCCACCATGGTGCTCGACAGTGGATATGAGGAGTTTCTACCAGGAGTTTTTGAAATGCTGTTTGGTTTTTCCCCAAACATGGCACTGGATATTAAGGCCAAACAACTCCACTTTGGTCTCATCTGTCAGTCACTGTTCAGATGTAATGCTTCCGTGTTTTTTAGACAAAAGATTCTGTCTCATTTCAACCCTTCCAAACAAACTGTACTTCTTCTAATTGTGCTGTCATGGACTTCAACATTTAACAAGCTCAGGGATGCCTGTAGAGTTTAAGATGTAGCTCTTGTTAAAAATATCTCTTTTTAAAAAATGACCTTTCCATGCTGGGATGTCCACTCCTGACAAGATGCATGCTTGTCTACTTTCTATTTGCACATAATCTTTCTCACTGTAGAACTCCAAATTGTTTGGAAATGGTTTTATACTCTTTTTCAGATTGATGGTTTTTCTATTGCTTCTCTAAGACCATTGCTTATGTATTTCCCTCTTGGCATGAATGCTCATGACCAGCGAACTGGAGAGACTTCTGCCTTTATAGAGGTCTAAACACCTGCTGATGATCAATTACTCAAGGGCTGATGATTAGCAGCACCTGGCTGTAACTTACCCCCTTAAATTCTGTGGAAGCAGTAAGGGGGTACTTATTATTGCCCACATGTTTTTTCTTTTTGTTGTAATTTTTAAAAAATAATTTATGGCGCGGTGAAAAAAACGTTATACCATGTTGTTCATCTGAGGTTGAATTTGCCTACAGGTCTTTTACCCAAAAACACGGAAATAAAAGAGATGATACTTTCACACATGACCGTATATAAGAGGAACTAAGATAATGAGACGATAATGAAAGCCTTTCTTCAACATGAATGTAGTGTATGTTTTTGTCATCTTACGTTTACATTCATTCGTATATATGCTTGTAAATGCTGGTAGAGCTATACTGCAAGTCAGCGAAGTGGACAGAAACATGGGTTGGAGATCACGCAGGATTTTTTTTACCCCAATTATTTATGATAACTTAAATAATACATAATTGAATGGGTCTGAACTAGGAAAGTGTTTTTTAAATGTTTTTTTCTTATTTATTATGTCCCACACAAAATGTACGCTTCACTTCACAAGGGATTTCTTAAAGATTACAAGAGACGCTTGGCTTTCTCTAAGGCTTCATTGTAGAATAAAGTTTTAAATATGGAAATATGTTATGAAATATCCCATTGATCCCAATTGATTTAAGAACAATGTGTTTTTATGGAAGGAAAAAATAAATCCACACCAAACAACAGGCCTTTCATATGCCTGATGTACATCTCTGTGGGGGGGTGAATTAGAGGGAGGTAAAGCGGGTTGGTTTTACAACTCAACATTAATTGTTGATGTTTGCCTGTCCTTGCTGAATGCACGGCTCCTCCGTGTCATCATTGGGAGAACTCACATAACCAACTGCCAATCATTATAACCATAATGGACATGACAGAGATCTCAAACATCAACATCTTGGCGTCATCTGGACTGGCAGAAGCCTCAGAGCTGCATTAGTGGTCAGTAGCCTGAACCATGCTAATCCATAATACAGATGAAAGTGAATAGCTTGTTATTTTATCTTTATAGAGAGTTAATACTGTAAATGTGTTATTGTATATATACTATATATATATATGTATTTAAAAAGGCAAGTAAACCAAGGACCTCGATTGTGCGGGCTGATAAACTGGGTGTTATAATGACACATGCAACTGATGCTTCAATTTATATTAAAATTTAAAATAAATCACAGTTTTGCTGTTTTAAGCTTCTTTCATTATTATTTTACACTTTATTAAGGGGTAACGTTTCTGCTGACAGCTTATTTAAGAGATTTTTAATGAAGTGCGCTTTCAGTAAAGTGGTGTCAGAGGCAGAGCCAGAAATTCGTTTTGCTAAAAGGAATCAGCATGTGATCTGCACAATGAAACTAATGACAATCAAATTCAACTTTCAAATTTCAGCTTATAAAACCAGATGTACCCTGTTTTTTCTCCTCCTGCAGTAAAACCTCCAGTATTTCAACGGCCATCACCTCAATATCCCTGAGCTCAGAGAGCGATGTTTCCATGGATACTGGAAGGGATGCAGAGGAACTATGAAAATGTTTGGATGGAATTTTTTTTATTTATTATTAAAGTCAAGACACTGAGGGCATCGAGCATAGCTAGCAGCTAGCCTTCCAAACAGGAACAGGAAAACACTAATGAATCCTGTTTATCTGTTGTTCTGTTTTGCACCATAGCAGCTGGTAGCCATTGTGATTAAACAAGGCGAGTGTTTCATTCGTATCATTGTTGACCTTTTATGAACTTTATTACAATCCGATTTGCTATACAGAACAATTTTATTGTATATTTGTTACGGTATATTCAATCTTCTTGAATAACCATTTAGAACTGTATCTAAATGGTGCCAACTCAAATTCCACCACCTATCTACACTTCTGAGTGGTGGGGATTTGTCCACAGCATGGCCAGAACATGTTATACCTATGACAATCACGTGTGGAGCAGGAAAGCTGCTTTTCTATTTTTGTTATATCCTGAGGACAGTGTGGAAGCTTGAATCAGTGCCTGTGGGGTCTGTTGCTCACCACTTCCCAGCATCACATTATTCCCTAAGGGTTGGAAGGCATGGCCTTGGCCCTCTTTGCTGTTTTTTTCCGCATGACCACATTGCACTGCAGTATAGCCTTTTATTTGTTGGAATTAAAATGGACAAAAAGGTCATATCATTTTTACTTTTTTTTTTTAGAACAATAAAAATGCCAGCTATAGAATGTGGCAACAATACATTTCTGTAGTTGGTGCACGGGGTTCTTATCCCATTTATCCTACTGATTCTTTTAATTTTAGGCAACTATCCAAGTTGATAGAGGAGTACGATCTGTCGTGACATATCTGTGTGGGTGGTGTAGGGCTGTAATTCAGGGCCCTTGCTGTTGTAATGCTCCGGGACACTGGTGAGCAAATGCAGAATGTCAGTGCAACAGCAGCAGTTGTGCAGCTGGAAAACAGATTCATTATCCCAGCATGGTAAGCAGAGGCAAATCTCCATGCTAAATCAAAGTGTCGAGGAAGCGCGACTGTGGAAAGCAGCAGGAGGAGGAAAAAGTGACAGTGTAAATCTCCCTCTAGCACTTAGCACCCTCCCTCACGTTCTGCCTGCTGGAGTGTGAGTAGGGGATGCTTCAGCTTTTGCCTCCCTACACACTTGCATTTCTTAGAACTTATTTAAAGCAGGGTTATGGTGCTGTATCGCTATACAAATTTCATTGGATTCAGCATCTGCTTAGACAAACAGCTGGTGCCCTTAAGGTTGGCACGGTATTCTGGTGTTGAGTGGCTAGTTCTTTCTGGTATACAGTATGTCTTTACTTTGTGGTTTGTGAGGTCTCTTGTAGAGGTAGATGTACACGTGCTGCTGTACATTTCAACAAAACAGAGACAGTCAGTCCTGTACACATTATGTATTAAAGTGTTGTATATTAAATGTGTCATTTAAGCGGAGAGGTTGAAGTACACATGGCTTTACCATAGAGCTTAGAACTGGATTAAATATGAAGTTTAACCATCATAGTTAGGTTTTACTGCTTGGAGGAGTAAAAACAGTAAAATTGTATTTTCACTTGCTTAATCACTCTCTATCACTTGTTCTGTTCTCACCAGGGTCGCCAGATTACACTGACAAAATCCCGCCTAGGCAGAGCTGAAAGCGGCCAAGCAGCTCAAATAATATCAGTAATAAATCTCATAATGTAGCTTAATTATATACGCACATACAACAGGTTTTATTAAAATTAATATATAATATTTTATTAGCCACACAAAATGCTTTTTCAGCTCAAAATAATAAATACTCAATACCTGTAGTTAAAGGTTAATTCATCCTTTAATTGTGAAGTTAAAGTGCAATATGTTATAAGGTTTGATGACGATCCGAACGATGAGTTTTATTGTCTGTTGCACCCATTGTGTAAAGGCGTATCTGTACGCGTGCTTCAAACCACTGTGGGAAAAAAAGTGATTGGAACACCAATTGGGCTGACTAGGATAATAAAAAACCCTTACAAGACATGCACATTGTAACTTTGACAAAATGCTAACAAGTTTGGTCTTACCAGTGATAACTCCTCATCCCCAGAGGTACACCTGTATTTATTTCATTCTTATAAATGCAACTAATATTTATATTTTTGTTAATATTGTCACTTATTATTATAAGGCCCCAAGCACTACAGGATGCACAGGACCCTCTTGTTTTCCTAAGGACTTTTTTTCCAACCTTTTGGGCTTTTTGGGTGTCTTAACATTCTTAAAAACTCATGAAAATTGGCAGGCAGGTTGGAATCTGCTGTCATTATAAAGCCTGAGAGTCGCACGGCCCGTGGCCCTCAGGGGCCCCCACACAAGATTTTGCCGGATAGCTCATACACACTTTCACTTGGCTTTTTGTAGATCTTAATACACTCATAAGACAAACAGATTGTGCAGTGCACCCGGGTGGTGATAGCGCAGGATACTTGGGCCCGTCATCGTTGCTTACAACTATATTTAGTATTATTATTATTATTATTATTATTATTATTGTTATTGTATCTTATGTAGATTAGGTTGGTTAATTAGCTAAGGCTAGCTAGGGAAGTGTGTATATGTGTGTCTGTGTATCGTGTGAGCCACTTTTTCCCCCATTAGCACAAAAGGTGTTTCAGCTAGCGCTTTCTCTGTGAAAAAAAAATGTGTGAAAGCACATTAATTTGTCTGTTGTGAATCAGTATTATTACTAGCATCCTTTGGATGGACTGTTTGACATTCAACAAAAAACATAGTTTTTACTGTGTGGAAAACTTCTTGTCATGTTTGTCCGATCTCTCCTGAAAAAACACACTCATTATTCCTCAAAGTGGCTTACGGTCAAATCTAATGTTACAACAATTATACACAACTTCCACTGTCAGTTATATTGTTCAGCATTCAACTTGTAACTTTTTAGCAATCTGAAACAATGCTTAATTTAGAGTTAAATTATGAAAGTCAGCAAGCATAAGTAGTAAAATTAGAATCACATAACTTTGATAATCACTTGTGCTGACTCAGGAACTTGGTTAAGTATATGAGGAGTGTTCAGGTCAAACTGGGACTTTTGATTGTGCAGAATAACAGAACACTCTCATGAGAGTAAGCACAATGTTTACTTCTTTACATAATCCTCTGCTACAGTACACTAATGTACATATCCCAGCATTTCACCACCCTAGTAAAAAAAAAGTATACTAAGTATATTAAATCCTAGCATGCCAAAGCATACTTAAATGTACTTGCAGCCAGACTAATGTATAGACTTGAAGTTTGCTATTTTGGAACAACTAATTTTGTACTAAGTGTATTTAAGTTGTAATTAAATTGTACAAAAGTACAATTTGAAGTGTATTAAGTGTACTTTTGTGTGCTAAAGTGGAACAACTTTAAGTATACTTAGTATACTTATCTTTCACTTAAAGTATATTTTCCAATAATATATTTTTGAAAAGTGTACTATAATACAATTATTTTTAAGTATATAAAAAATTTTATTCCAAAATTTGGTAAAAGCATGATGTTAGTATACTTTTTATATATTAACTGATGGTACACTTTTTTGTTAGTATATTTGCAATGTACTATCGAGGATTTCAATATATTTGTAATTCACTAAAGTGTATTTTTTTTTCACTGGGGCAGTACTTGGATACCTTGAAGGTAGAACCTTTTTTTCGAAGTCATGTTAGGACCACCTGGTTCACGTTCGAAACTCTGGCTTCCTAGGAAATCCTTTAATGGCCCAAAAGGTCAGGGCTGTACAGGGGATGTGGCAAAAACTCCTATTCATATCATTCATATAATGTGCAAGTGGTGTTCGTGAATGACTGTATGTGAATAATGTACAGTATGTGTACAGTAGTTCCCACAGACAGATGTATCTTTTCTGCAATTTAGCGAGTTAAGTTAATTTTAAGAATCAGGTGTTTGTTCTACTCGCTGAAAGTTCATGGGAACGACTGCACTGGGCACCTCGTTCAGGAATCGTTATTCATAAATGATTTATAACGCTTGCACAATTCAAATGTTGTATTGCAAATTAAAGTCTCATCACCACAATAACTTGTTCTTGTTCTGTAAATGTCAATCGGTTTCTCTGTTCACAAGAAATCTCATGACAAGTCCCGGTTAGACTCGAACACTCCTCATATAAGAAATGCATTTTAGCATAAGTTAAAAAAAAAATGCTTCAGTGTGGATTTTAAGCAGCTCATTAGTCTTTTAGTTACAAAAACACAGCATTTGCACTCAAGAGACGCCACCAATAGCTGCCTTAGATGTGGGATTTGGGGCAGAGGATTGTTTATCACACATTTCCTGAGGTCATTAAAACATACCTGACATGATTTTATTTAGCTAGGTAGTCTAACGTAGACTTTCAGACTGTCTTTATTACATTTTATTAAGTATTTAGGATGGAAATTTATCAACTAAGTCTGATAAGTGTTCAGCTAAAGGTTAATTTTAGAAATAAATTAAACTTACCCATTAATATAAAGGAACTTAATTTGTAACTCGGCTTCACTGGAATATATTTTTTTCATATATTTATATATATTATAGATGGAGTTTTATATGTTTCCATATATATTTTAGTTCTTTCCTCAGATTTTAAAAACCTCTTGAATATTTTGCTTTTACTTAATCACCTGTCCAAATGCCGATGGCTATTGTGTATAAATGAAATGGATATAGTGGTAAATATTGTCTGTATGCAGATTGATTGAGCCATCTGGGTGGGAGATGTCTGTGTATGTGCTGCCTTGTTAATCACAGTAATACTGTCCAATCATGGGAGTTTGTGAACTCTGATGAGGGCAGATGGCTCTTTCCTTGGAGAGTGATACACTGCCCTGTGCAGCAGTTTGTTGTCTGGCTAGTGGTCGAGACTCAATGCCCTAATTAGGAAGAAAATCATTTTGCGATATAGGTCAAGTTTATTAATTATTTGAGATTAAATCATATTTTGAAGTCTGATTATGTTTTATGAACAGATGCAGATTGATTTGTATTTTTTTGCCATTCCATGCACTTCAAATTTGTACTTGCTTTTATGCAACTTTTGTAAATAAGTAAAATTCTGTATGTATTTGCATTTAAGGAAAGAAATGTTTTTTTTTTTTTATTCAGAGTTTAATTCAAGAACTGGGATGCCATCATATTAGAAATATTGCATGACACTGTGCAAGGCTTTAAACATGGGCGAACTAAATGCTATGTGTATCATAAAATCATTCACAGTTCTGTCGAAATAGTGCAGCCGCTGTACGCAGACCAATACGCTACAGCAAGCAAGCTACATTGATGACAAATCCATATCCAAATATTACAATATCTTATTAAGCAAATAGTCCTGCAGAGATGGTGGTACAACCTCACTCACTCATAGTCTACACCGCTTAATCCTGTATACCGTGTCTCGGAGGGCCTGCAGCCTATCCCAGGAGACTTTGGGGATGAGGTGGGGTATACCTTGGGCTGGGTGCCACTTTATCGCAGGGCACACACACTATGGACTATTTGGGAATGCACAAAGCTTAATCTGCATGTCCTAGGACCTGGAGGAAACCCACCAAGTATGGGGAGAACATGCAAACTCCGCGCACACAAAAGCAGGAATTGAGCCTGGACCTTGGAGGTGCAAGTTGACATTGCTAACCACTAACCACTATGCCACAAGCTAGCAAAGTTAGTTGGTACAACCACAACTAACTTATTTTCTTCTCTGTGTGGTGTTCTTAATGATTTTATTGTCTTCTGTGTAGTGTTTACTGACAGCTTGTTAATGTACATATTTGGGAAATACCATCACAGTTTTAACAATTTGAAGTCATTTTTAAAAAATTATCTGCGGCTTAGCCACTTTGGCAGTCTGACAAAAAATACATTACAGTCTTAATGTAAAAGTGTAAAAGTAAATGAGGCGCTCTGCAATGCAGCTTATTGCTGTGAGTTTGTGGTTTCTTAATGGCAACATTTGTAAATGGCGGGAAGGTTGATGGCGTCTTCTCTTTGTCTCATGCCCATCCGAGTTCCTGCGGAACAACAGCAGAGCTCAGTGACTAAATGTCTCCTGAGAAAATGTAATACTCTTTTGAATCGGACTGTCCTAAAGAATTGAGGTTTTGCTGATGCATTTAGATTAATAATTTATGTAAAATAATAATGTTTGGTTGCTTGACATAATTGCATACAAATATCATGTTATAAATAGAAATAAAAGCTAAAAGATATAAAATTATAAATAGGTAAAAAAAAATAGATATGCAATAAAAAAGCTATTTAAAAATTGATAAATGTGCAATAACAGAACATTTATATATATAAACAGTGTATTTATATAAAAAAAACAGCAAAATGTGTTTATATTATTATTATTATTTAAAAAATTGTTTCAGGTTTGGAGTACTGTTATTTAAAACAACTAAATATTAAAATATTATATTATATTCTAGTTATTTAGCATTAATTGTGTATTATGTACATTAAGCTGTGGGGACAGCGGTGTAGTGGCCAGCATTGTTGCCTTGCACCCCCAGGGTCTGGGTTCGATTCTCGCTTCAGGTGTGTGTATGGAGTGCATGTTCTCTCTGTGCTTGGTTGGTTTCCTCTGGGTCACCACCATCACCATTGGCCTCTAATGGTCCCTAGTTGGACTAAAGAGGTTCCTATATGTATGGATGGTACCTTATGATATGTATATATATTCATTTATCATCTACTGCCATAACTGGACCATTTCTACCTTTATTGATCTAATGCTTCAATGCTCTCTTCTTTCTTTGACCTACAGCAATACTTCACATTGCTAATCATTACCGACGGCGTGATCAGTGACATGGACGAAACACGCCACGCGATAGTTCAAGCCGCCAAACTGCCCATGTCCATCATCATTATCGGAGTGGGCAATGCTGACTTTGCAGCAATGGAGTTTCTGGATGGAGACAGCAGCGTATTACGTTCCTACACTGGAGAAGAGGCGGTCAGAGACATAGTGCAGTTTGTCCCATTCAGGGACTTCCGCAATGTGAGTACTCGTCCTCTTTTTCTGGTGGAATTTCATGCCATATTCGTTTCAACCACACTCCCCCACTTCCACTTCACAAGTTCTTCCATCGCCAGTACCGTTATGTAAGGACACATGTTTCACGCACGGCTTTTATGCACACGGCTACATTATCGTTGCTGAGACAGGTTACGGGTCGCCGCGCCATGCTGTTACGCTGTCAATATTACAGTGTGGAATATGACCTCAAGGTGCCGGCTTACTCATTTAATCAATACTGTGGGCGCTACGAGGCTGTGTGTGGTGGCTCCGTGTTCTGGATCAGCTCCAGAGTTTCATGTGGGAGTGGGAGTGGGTGTTTTGCACACCATGTGACTTCCTCAACAGTGCGAGCGAGAGCACACAATGCTCCCTGCGGCATTCTTCGCTACAAATTGAAATTCATTTTAAGCACTGAGCGCATTCACCACTTCATTACCCAGTCAGTGCATCTGCCTCAGTGATAGGGTGATCACAGCTTCAGGAATCTAATGAGCAATCCTCGTTTCTGGCACAGCATCAGTTGACTACATTGTATGTTTGTGTTTGCTTTTCCTTACAGGCTCCGAAGGAAACTTTAGCCAAATCGGTATTGGCCGAGCTGCCTCAACAGGTTACCCAGTATTTCAAACAGAGGAACCTGTCGCCTAGAAACACGATGCCAGAGTGAAAGTTTGAAGCGTGGAGTTCACACTGCATGTTGCCAAAATCTCCTTACTGTTTACATACTTACTGTTTCCTTGACCATTTTGAAGGACAAAGCGCATGCCTTTCTATAAATGATTGTTTTTAATAAATAAATTAATGTTTTTATTTATTGGTTTTACATATGCCAAGTTCTAAAGCAAGATGCAATGTAAGGTTGGTTGTTTGTGTGTGTGTGTTAGACACTAACTCCTCTGACGCAGAGGTTCTTATCTCCAGTCCTCAGCATGACAGGAACAGCTCATGAACCAGCAGGATGTGTTTAAGAAAAAAAAAGAGAACGTTCAAACTCAAAAGGCACTGAGAACCTAAGAAGAGGAACCCCTGCTAAATATTTATAGAGGAGCAGAAAACCCTTGAATGTATATTTATGTGTTTCAAGAGATATTTCGTAATTGTAATCTTTTCAGTAGTGCTTTGTAATCCGTCAGTTGTATAGTACCATGGTCAAGGTGATGTTTTTTGCTTTTATACAGTTTGGTCAGTTTTTCCTTTTTTTTTTTTTTTTTTTTTAAGTACTCAGGTCAATAAATTTTACTTGAGGTGTTGCTAGCAGTCTTTGTTTTTTGTGTAATTCCTCATAAAGTTTTTTAATCTGCAATCTAGTTTTAGCAGGGTATGCAGAGCACACTTCTGCAATTAGCGAAGTTTCATTTGGTTAAATGTTCTTGATTAAAGTGACATTCATTTCAAACTCCAATCTAAGCTCCATGAGATAAAAGAACATGATTAAAAAAAAACAACAGCTTTTTCCCCCTTTTGGCTTTAATGTGTTATCCAGCTTTTACACACATTTTTGTCCTTATAGGGACCAGTTCATAAAATATCCAGCATTTTTAGCATTGCATCTTTTATTTAAAAAAAAAAAAATTCAAGAGACAGCCTTCTAAAAGACATTTTTCTTCCAACCAGACCTGTTTATAACAGTCTGCTTCGCTCGCATGATGTTACTGAAGATATCTCATTAAGTGACATAAAACAGCCTTCTCTTCGATCCACAGACGTCAGTCGTCATCCCCCTGGTCAGCAGCACGGAAGAAGCCACGGAGGTGCGCAGGGTGTCATCGCCAGGTGTAGGTGCAGGAATTTAAACTGTATGGAATGTAATACGGGGATGATGGAGGAGGAGTAACATTTCAATGCACAACACATCAGTGACCACAGCGCCAATTACCGTTAAAGCAACCTTTAATTAAACATTAAGCCAGATAAGAAAAATATTATTAAAAAGCAAATATGCATATCCAAAACTGCGGAATTCAACAAATGGAACATAGCAAATTTCTAAGCTTATAGTGCTATATAAGATGAAGCAATTGTGATCCATCCAGCTACAAGGGCAAAAACAGTGAGCCAGAGGTAATGAGGAGAAATAAAAATGGGTGACCGTTGTGGCTCATCACTGTGTCTATCTGAAGAGTCTGTGACACTTTATAGGAGTGGTGGTTCCTTCCACGCTACCTTCACTGTCACTGCTCGACTCGGAGTCGCTGCTGCCCGAGTAGGCCCCGAGCCCTGGCAGGATGCCCACACACATGGCTGCAGAGGGTCGGTGAAGCACGCCCCCTCGCGTCACATCTCCTCTGGGCACCGGTTTCTGCTCCCCTGTTTCCTGTTCTGATACAGATATATGTGACCATAAACACACTTCATGCCATGTTGTGCCTACTTAATACCTCGAAAATCTACTAGAACTAGTTACTTAATGTTATTACTACACTGGGTGTCCCAATTGTCTCCACATACTGTGGTACCTTCAACTGCAAGTAACCCTGCAAGCGTTTTGCAACGAGCAAATTTTGTAATAAATTTTAACTCGTTAAACGAGTGAGGTCTTGATATACGAATACTGTAGTATGTATATGATTTGTCTGCTTAGTGTCATGTGATCCCAACTGAGCCAGTGGCTCTTCACTTTCTCTCGTGCTGTGGGATTGGGGGTAATCGTCTCCTATGCTCAGTTTCAGTAAGCGCGTCATCCGTATAGTCAAAATCCATGCACGCATGTAATGTTTACCAGAACATTGTGACCCATGTGCGCTAGTGCGTAAAGCATCATTTGAACAAAACATACACTGCTCGGCCAAGAAAAAAAAAAAAAAAGTCACAGTCTATTAATTTATTGAACCACCTTAGGCTATGATTAAAGCCACAGCATCGTTTCTATAAACTTATGCAATGTCAGAACATTTATTTAAAATTGCTGCATTAATTTCACATTAATATGACACATTTCGCATCAGTTTAAAAGAGTCGCATTAATTTCAGTCAAAGATCTAACAATAAGAGGAGAATCAGACCACTGCGTGAAATCTTCTCCAACACATCCAACTACAGTATTTAAGCCAGATGACTCCTGGCATCGTCAACTTGGAATATGCTCGTGCCATCAGGGAAGAAAAAAATTCATTGATGTAAAAACCTGGTCATTCAGTATATTCACGTTATCAGCTGACATTATTTAAGTTCTACTGTTCTTTTTTTAACGATTTATCAACTTCATCAAGTGTTTAACTGATCTCCTATCACACTCATCCAGGATGTTTTTCTGTTAAAAATAAATTTTTCAGTTCTTAATGCAATGCCAGTCATCTCCTTTGTCTTTTTTTGATGCAGGCCAATAATTTGACGCATCTGAAACAGTAATGTCTTTGTCATGACCACAGGATGTGTTGTCTGACATGGTTGTTAGGAAATGAGAAACTATTCACTGTATCAGTCAGGGTTAAATAACTTGGTGCCAGCTGAACTACACTAATCACTGCAATAATTATCCAATAGAATCTTTTAACTATTTGCTAAATTCAGGTTGTGACTTTTTTTGGCCGGGCTGTATATAAACCAAGTATAAAATAACTTCTTGCTAAAAAGTGTTAATTTCCTCTATATAGGGATATTTTCTGGACAGCCCATAAAAGAACATAATATATTTTTGGACAAAACAGCAATAAAAAAGTGAAAAAATCTTGAGTAAATAAAATTAGCATTCAGCATTATCATCAATAGACAGACAGGCAGATAGAGATAGACCCACACACAAAGCATGGCTAAAAAAGTTGGCTTTTAGATATAAATATAAAAAATATTTAAATAATTACTGGAGTGATTAATATGTTTCGTCTGGCAACAATTGTTTCAACCCTAACAGATGCAGTGAGTTGCTTCTCATTTCTTAAAGAACCATGACAGAAGACACATCCTGAGGTCAAGGAAAAGATGTTTCCGTTTCAGAAGGGTTAAATCAGCCAACATCAAGCAAAGGGAAACTAAGGAATCTACCACAAGTAGGTTAAGAACTGCAAAAATGCATTATTAAAACCTGGAAAGACAAAAAAAATATGTGAATCAAAATCATAAATGACAGAAGATCACATAAATGCTCAGTGAAGTTGCTGTTTAAAAAAAAATTAATTAACAAAAAAAAGTAGTAATCAGAGCTATGTTTAACAGTCAAGCAGGTTTCTAATAATGTGTTAGAGGGGTTTTAACTTAATTCCAGTCATTTTAACATTTTATTTGCTTGACACAGGCCAATAACTTGACTTTTCTGAAACTTTATTGCACGCACACCAAGACAGAATATTGTGCCCCAGAACGTGCAGTCATCTTCCCACCTGTCTGACTGCCATTGCTGGTTGTTTCTGCTGCCACCGTCGTCGTCGTCTCCACCTTCTGCTTCTTACTGCTCTCTGAGGACTGAGAGGAACTGCAGCCACAAAACACAAAACACCAGTGAAAGAGCTGCCTAATCTCTGTTATAGTCTCCCACTCTGTGACACTTCAGCAAAGAGTGTGTGAGTAATGCAAACCAGAAAAAAAATTATTAGGGCCTAAGAAAGGTAAAGCGGCTTTTATGGACAAAATTTTTGCTGCTAAAAAAAAAAAAAAAAGTCCCGGGTAAGTTCTTATGACAAAAAAAAGTGTTCCCAAGTTTGTCAGGAATTTAAATACCTATATATTTCATACAAACTTAAATAATTCTTTTGATTGTGTAAAGCTGCTTTGCGGCAATGACAATTGCTAAAAGCGCTATACAAATAAAATTGAATTGAATATATTCTACTCCAAGTTTCCATAAACCCCTCTTTCTCACCTGCGACGTTTGACTGCACCAGCCAGTAGGTGCGCCTGAGACAGATGGCTGGTCTTCTGCTCTGGGGGTTTGGGTGCAGTTTTTTTCTCACTCTCCTTCTTTTGACTGTCACTGGACACCATTTTCTTCAAAGCACTGTGAGACTGGGGAGTCAAGGAGAGCTAAAAGATTTTCAGAGAGAGGAGAGCACATATATGCCTATTCTTTGAGCTCCTTCAATAAACCTAGCACTATGGCTACGATATATATTATGGTATTAATTTTATTTTAAACAGCAAAAAAATAAAGTGCTTGATACATTCTTATAAACTAAGCTGTCATTGGAGTTTTTAACATTCACAAGTTTTCCAGTAATATCAGGAATTAGGAATCATTTTTTTCTTTTCTATTTAAAATGATTTTTAGCTGAGTGGATAAGATCTGTACTCTCACTATATTGGAATCAGAGAAAAACTGCTTCTCTTCCTAACCCTAGACAAGGAAGGGTCTTCTGTCCATTACCATGTCTGAGCATTATTACTGACAATGTGCAACAATGCATTTGGATTTGCTTGATAATAACAACCTCTCAGTGTGTGGCTTATCAACACAAACACAGCTGTCGAGTCCAATAGCTTTGCAAACCTACTATTTTATGTAAAAGGAGTAGAATTAGCTGTTGTTGTTTTTTTTTTTGTTTTCCTTGCTTTAGGAATGGAAGGTTTATTAAGCTGACAAACAAATATATACTGCGTCTTAAACCGTGTAGTACCGTACTACATACTTAGACGCATTATGTGGTTTTGGATGCGTTTCCGCATCACAAGGTGGATGATGAGAATGCAGCACAACCTGCATGATATATTTTGGTTTAACCCGTATTTGAAACCCCCCACTCTCTTTTCTGGTCAACACGACTGCTAATATCGGACAACGCAAGACATATTCAATCTAAATGCCACTCCACTCCACAGGGACACAATTGAAAAAAACCTAATGAAGTAGACCACTCCTTTCTTAAACTACCACAGCAATCAAATCCACATCCCTACTGACTGACTTTTCAAAAAAAAGTCCTAAAAAACGTGGCTAAGAAAAACTGCCACCCTTGGAGGCCGAGGCGGTTAAATTAGGCCATATTGTTGTATTACACTGAGGAACAGAAGTTCACAGCTCTCCGCTGTGCAATTACACGTCATCAGTGCCGCAAGCCTGCCGAATGGCTCTGTTGCCACGACAACGCGTCCTCCAACCTGCGCTGCACATACCGATCTGTCTGGCAGCAGGATGAACAATCGTACCCTCTTGTTTTTTTTTTTTTATGTCCATAATCTAAAATTTGCTAGATCCAGTACACAGATGTTTGGATGCACCAGCCTGTGCCAGTTAACATACTGTTCGAGAGACGTTGCTTCAGCACAGGAATGCACTGCTGGTAAATACTTCCACATCTTTAACAGAGCCAGAGCTGTGGAGTCAAAACATATCTGGCACATTTCAAAAAATATCTGGCACAATTTAATAAACGTCACATAAAAATAAGCAAAGATTTGCTTCCAGTAGTGCTCGTGTTAATAAGCACACCATTTTATTTAATTAGGAAATTTAATGCTTTCTATTTGAACTCAGTTAGATTTCTCTAGACAGATTCACACAGACGAATGTAAACAGCCTACAAAGCAATATTAAGACTAAAACTGCTGGGACCTAATTAAACACTTCTTTCCTTAAAACAATTATTCACCCGTGTTCCAACTTTGTACTTATTTCTCTTCAAACCTTCTTTTTTTTTTTAAGCTGTGTGCTTCAAAAAAAAAAAAAGGGCTCTAACAAGGTGCAAGAGGTCTTCCTATGACCTGACAGCTGCTGTGTTTTGACAGTTTGACTGTCTGAAGTAGAAAGCAATCAGACTCAAAACTCGGGCAGTTCTTTAAAAAGTTGCATGTTGTGTGTGTGCTATGGAAAAGGAAAAGGATATTCGATACTCCTGAAGCTCCTGTTTCTCCTCATCTCTCCTTTGCTTCTCAACAAGACACTGTTGCCGTGACACCTCGTCCAGAAAGTGAGCCTCGTCCTCATCCAAACCTTTAACCATGTTCTCTGTGAAAAGAAACCAGCACATTTGGGTTTCGGGAGACTCACAGATATACTCTTACGCCACTAAACTGACGGTTGTTTTCCGCTCGCATGGCCGATTTAAAACAGTGTCAGACACCTTGTGCGGTTATTGCGTGGATCAAGCAATCTGCCCTTAAATTAACTCAGCGTCGAGAGCAAGGGAAGGAGCCGCCGGTCGCCAGGGAGACTGAGGACGGGTCCGTCTCCAGGGATACAGAGAAGTAACAGAGCTGCCGAGTGTGTCCCCATCTCCTGTCAGTGCCCGCAAGAATGACTCATAGACATTTTCACAAACATACATACACACAAGTTTTTTTTTTTTTTTTTTTTTTATAAATTTAGTCCTGTCCAATTCTTTTTTTCCCTGATTTTCTCCCCAATCTAGTCGTGGCCAATTACTCCCCGTCACTAGGAGGCTCCCACACACATCGAGGCTACTACAACCACTCAGTCGGGAGGACGAAAGCTATCCCGTGTTTCCTCCGAACCACGTGACGCGAGCCGACCGCATCTTTTCGAACTGCTCGCTCACGCACCGTTAGGGGCGGAGTAACACACTCGGAGGAAAGCGCTAGCCGCTCCTTCCGTGTGCGCGAGCTCACAGACGCCCCTGATTGGCGGTAGCGCCGTGACTAATGTGGGAGCGCAAGTACCTCTCATCCCGCCCCCCTGAGAGAGCTCGGCCAATCAGCTCTCTCTGTGCCTCCGGCTGTGAGAGGAAAACAGCATCACCCGGGGTTCGAACCAGCGACCTCCGGATGATAGGGCGAGCGCTTTACCACTGCGCCACTCGGAGGCCCATACACACAAGTTTTGACCCTAAATGGGCACGGATATGGGCCCACAGAGTGGACTAAAGTCTTACTGAATTTTAATTGCTCCTCATACTCCTCCTGCTTCTTGTCCTTCTGTTCTTGTAGCCTCTCAAATAACGATCGAGGGTCATACACCTCCTCAGGGGCCTCTTCAGAAATGTAACACAAACACACACACACAAAGATGCAATTGAGAAAAATGATGCCACTGAGTCACAAAGTAGTGCTGTGTAAATGTTGGTTATAGGAACTTCTCACTTAGCAGTCTAGTGGGTAAAATTATTAATTTTATTTGAAACTGACTTGATTTGAAAGGTGATTTTAATGTAAGCTGAAAAAAAATTATATCATAATGTAAAGAACTCAAACATCAGCATCTGTTAGGACACATTTCTTTATGCCTTCTTCATCTCAACCTCTACCTGAGAGCTGAGATTGCACACTACAGGACAATTTAGCAGCTCATATGCTGTCTGTATCTCTAAAACAAGGCCAGTCTAGGTCACTTGGTATTAGGTCCAATTAGAAGCAAACTGTGTGTTCTCATGGGAAACTGAACTGCACTAGCGATATCTTGAAAAAACAGCGACAGCCCAAAGCTCAGGTTGTTTTCAATTATTATTTTTTTAAACCTAGCAGTGCATTTAGTGAAACATGAACCGATCGCTGATCTGGAGGGCTGGTCTAGAGCTTATATCCACCCCAATAATGCACCGAGCCACATTCAGGTGGTGAAGTTATCCTCCTCAGTGCAGCATAATTAATACTAACATGACAGCTTCAAACTAGCACATAACTTCCTGTTTAAAGTTTCGGACGTTCTGATCTCCAGAGATGGCACGCCTAACTGATATAGAAAAAAACAAAAAAAAGGGGGGGGAATTTTTACTAAAGGAAAATAACACTGGTCTACAAATTTTTGAAAATTATCGATCTCCGAAATATGTTCATTCTTACATATTTTGAGTAGACAAATTAGAAAACAGGTGAGAAAGTAGCTGGTTAGTTAAAGTTATCAAGATATTTTATGATGAAGACTTATACACAGTAGAGTATATATGCCTTCAAGGTGGGGGAGGGTGGGGGGGGGGTGTCTGATGATCACAATGCTTTATAATTTCTCGAGAAAGTCAAGGCGTGCAGTTCACATGAAAGAAACATACGAAAACATCAAACAGCTGGTGAGGTGTATGAAGTATGAGGAACCTCAGTGACACCCTTGAGGTGATTTGAAAGTTCACTACAATGTACTTTCAGTGTAAGTTCACTCTTGTTGCTTGGCCTGCAGGGAGGAAACACGAAGTGCTGCTGTTTTCTCTATGAATGGGACAGTCGGGCAAAACTCTTCTTGATTCTTAAAACTAGGCATGATAAAGAACTTTGTAAAGACTTTGGACAAAACAAAACCAGGTTTCCAATGTCTCTGCGAAAGGTTTGCAACACTTGTGGCGCATTTGACGGCCCACAGATTTAAGAACTTTTCAGAGATGTTTGATCATCTGTTGCACGACAAGGAAAAGAAGGCATGGGGAGCCATCAATCCGTGGCAAAGTAGTTTCTCTAGAACAGCAAGGCAGATGACTACAAAAAACATGTGGAAAATTTGTTGAGGTCCTATAAAGCACTTGTTGCAAACTTATAAATGCAAATTAACTTCTTACCGCATTTAGACTATTTCTATTTTCAATTATGGGGCATTAAGTGATGAGCATAGGAAGGGGTTTCCAATAGGATATCGCAGGCATGGAAAAAAGATACCATGCTTTACCACTGCGCCACTCGGAGGCCCATACACACAAGTTTTGACCCTAAATGGGCACGGATATGGGCCCACAGAGTGGACTAAAGTCTTACTGAATTTTAATTGCTCCTCATACTCCTCCTGCTTCTTGTCCTTCTGTTCTTGTAGCCTCTCAAATAACGATCGAGTCGGGCAAAACTCTTCTTGATTCTTAAAACTAGGCATGATAAAGAACTTTGTAAAGACTTTGGACAAAACAAAACCAGGTTTCCAATGTCTCTGCGAAAGGTTTGCAACACTTGTGGCGCATTTGACGGCCCACAGATTTAAGAACTTTTCAGAGATGTTTGATCATCTGTTGCACGACAAGGAAAAGAAGGCATGGGGAGCCATCAATCCGTGGCAAAGTAGTTTCTCTAGAACAGCAAGGCAGATGACTACAAAAAACATGTGGAAAATTTGTTCTATATGAGGTCCTATAAAGCACTTGTTGCAAACTTATAAATGCAAATTAACTTCTTACCGCATTTAGACTATTTCTATTTTCAATTATGGGGCATTAAGTGATGAGCATAGGAAGGGGTTTCCAATAGGATATCGCAGGCATGGAAAAAAGATACCATGCAAAATGCAGAACCTGGTAATTTAATCCAATGTTAGAGCTTTTATTCTGTAATTATAATGATATGATATTATTCACCATAAAGATAAAACTGTATAATTTTGAGGTTTTATCTTAATAGTTTGGGAAGCTATACAGCAACTGGACAAACCAACCCACAATTCAGTCAGTTTTTCATGAAAAAAAAGCATAAAAACATTACATGAAACCCCAAAAATGAATGGAAAGTTATCAATTAAATTTATGAAGACAAATTTATATTGATTGTGGCACTATTCTCACTGTTATATCTCATTTTGCAGAAAGGTTATGGAGCATAAACGCACACCCTCATAATTTTGAATTATTTTGCAGAATGCAATTTAGGCCTGAAGTTGTATTGTGAAACCTAGAGCCAATTAACAATCAGGACTTAATTTAGCTACTTTCATTTCTGAGGCCTTCTCCTACATACGAATTCGCAAACTTGATTATAGAAAACAGAACAATCATTTGACAGTTCTTTTCTGTAAGAACAAACCTGTGACTCAGTTGGTGGACTCGATCATATGTGAAAACCATCTAAAAACAGACATGTTACTGACTAACCTTCGGGATCATCAGGCTTGCGAACTTTCTCCCATTCCTCCTGTCGTTTTTTTCTCTTCTCCTCTATCTCTGACTCGGTAACAAACTTTCGGCTCAGGTCCACACCTTCCGCCATGGTGGAGCTTTAAAAAAAGGAAATCCTTCATATTAGTAAAAAAATGTAAACTTCTAAATTATATGACCTCTGTAAGTATGTCCATCTAGCTGGAATGATCCAGTTAAGAAAACATACCTCAACGTGATCAACTTTATTTAGTGGAGACTTGGATTTAGTTTATGAAGTCATTGATAACAGAGTCTGTGTGTTAGAGCTGAAAAAAAAGACAAAAAGATGCTAATTAACATGCTTGATTAACACTCCCACTCACTCATTCTGTATCCCCTACAAAGTTTGAGGAACGCCAGTTAACCTGATCTGCACATCTTTGGACTGAGGTAGGACACTGGAGTACATGGAGGAAACCCCTGGCCGGAATCAAAGCCTTAACTGTTTTCTTTATAATTTCTATATATGTTGTCTGTGTTTCCAGAAAACCAGCTTGTGCTGGAATGAAAAAACAGAAGGTAAACAGTTCCCTCTTGTGGCTGATTTCAGTACCTGACAATTTTAGATAACTCATGAACAATAATCATATTAGGAGGTACATACTGTATATAAATAGAACATTTTAGTAAATACAACACAAAACGACAAGTATTTCATCATACATAAGTGTCATTTATCACAGAACCTATAGGCACACACCCACTTTCACACCCATTCAGATTTTGAAAATGCTATTTTTTTTTGACGGTGGGAGGAAACCGGAGTACAGAGAGGAAACCCACCAAGGAGGAGAACATTCAAACTCTACGCTGTTAGGAATTTACCTGATTACGTATGATTAATAAAATGCCGTTTAGGCAGTGCGTGGTATTTTAAGAGGTGTAATTTTTAAATGACGATAAAGGGACAAGAGGTATTTTGAGAGTCTTATTGTGGTTTCATTCTGTTTGTGTTAACTGTTTTTGCCTTGTTCTTTTGTCTTACTGGCACTATGCCATGTGTTCATCTATTGGTTGAGAAAAAAGTTGCCAAACTTACAGGCCCTTGCCACACACAGACACACGCAGATCAGAGGCGAGACTCGAACCAAGCGTGGACCTGAGCAGCGACAGTGCTAACCACAAAGCCATAAGGGTTTCACTTTATGGTCAGGATATTATAATAAAAAATAAATAAAACTTGATTTAAATTAAAGTGCTCCGAAATAAATCTGCATCTACAGTACTGTGCAAAAGTCTCGAGCCATCATTCGTTTCTTCATATTTTGCTTTCAAAGAGCTAGACTTTCTTGTACTTTTTTTCCGTGTCATTTTAAGTCCAGTCCAAGTACATGGCCAATTTTATAGAAATATTTTTTTAGTATGTTAAGCCACAAAATAAATCATTCAAGCATAAAAACTTGATAATAAAAGCATGAAGCAGTGATAAACAGGTGCATATAATGACAGGTGATTAGACTGGTGATTAATATACTGGTGATGCTGAATGCTTGAAATTGTATCTAAATTGTATGTTGTATCTTTAGGCACTCCATCATTTGAAACATTTGTTTCAATTTTTTTTTATTTAGTCTACATCATTTAGTTCAATTGAGTATGATGAAATGAGGGGCGGCTGGAGATTTCTGCACAGTACCGTACATTAAACATAAACACATTACTTAAGCTCACTGAGGTACAGATCACCCAAAATGCCAAGGGATCAAATGGGCTTCAATGTCAATCTATTATTCAGTAACTGACTTCATGGGTTTAACATTATACTTGTTGGATGTGAGAACATTCAGTAGGACCCACTAACCGTTTGTACAATTAACTCATTAATTAAATTCTAATTGTCCAAAGGCATCAGCGTGAAGTCAACATCACTTCAACAGCAGATTGTCTGAATAAACGCTGTGGAAATGAATCAAACCTCCTGTTAGCAAGTGCGGAGCAGTGAAGGCCACGAAGACTAAATAGAAACGCACAACCAACCTTCAGTGTAAAATAAAAACATGAACTACATCATATTGTGTCGCATTTCGATAAGGAAAAGCAGCTGAAATAAACCTATTCCAATTATATATGTTTATTACGTGCAGGCACGCGAGCTAACGCTGCTCGGGGAAGAGCTACTGACTGCATGAACTCGCAAATACACAAAAAAGATATACAAGGTAAATAAAATTAAACTGAACTGAATTAAATTAATACTAGCTAGTTACTTCATAAGCTGTTTTCTATATATATATATTTTTAGAAATAACCTCGCAATATTTACACTAAAAGAGCAACAGAGACAAAAAGTAGATATTTACCAGCCGCTTTTGTGTCACTGTAAATGTGTCCGTGTTGCAACTCGACTCAGGAAATACAATTCCTATGTGTGGTAAAGGTGAAGTCATGGGACATGTAGTTTTATGCTAAAGATGAGTTTCGCTTTTGTGTTTTAATGATTTGTCCCTCACTCACTCATCTTCTATGCCGCTTTATCCTGTATATAGGGTCGAAGGGGGCCTGGAGCCTATCCCAGGAAATGTAGGGCATGTGGCAGCAGGATATACCATGGAAAGGGTGCCAATCCATCACAGGGCATACACACACACACAGTCATTCACAAACTATGGTCAATTTTGGGAACCACAATTAACCCTAATTTGCTTGTCTTTGGGCTTTTGAAGGAAACCCACCAAACACGGGGAGAACATGCAAACTCAATGCACACAGCAATGGGAATCGAACCTGGCCGGGAAACAAACCTGGACCCTGGAGGTGCAAGGCGATAGTGCTAACCACCAAGCCACAGTGCTACCTTCAATTATTTGTAAAACAACAAATAATTATATTAAAACAACTATAGTTAAACAACAGAGCAATTAATTTGTCTGCTATGTTACTGTGGTATGTGAGTAAATGCCTCTAACATTAAAATATATCAAGAAGCATCAGTAGGCGATTGTATACCAGTGTTCTGAATTTTTAAGATTATTAAACAGATAAGTATATATCAGTAAATTTTCATTTTGAAATCACCTTTTTAAAAACTAATGTCAAAGATACAGTAGCACCCATCTTGAGCAAATGGTACAATGTCTAGGGAGCACTCTGGGAGCACTCATGTGATCATGGTCTTTGATGACGATCCTGCACCATTACTGCAATGAGAATTATCTGCACTTGTTAAGTGACTGCAAGGATCCAATCCAAGTTGTTCAGTAGCTTTCAAGTGACACTAAGCCCATATTTCTGTGGTACAGTATATGATGGCAGAGAAAGAGCGAGCAGAAATGTTTAGTTTAGCTGACTTTTTTTGGGAAATTGAACAAATTCTTTGGAAAAAACAGACTGTGGGAACCTGACTGCTGTGCACAATCTCTGTGTGCTCTCTTGGCCTTTGGGTCCTTACCCTTATTAAACAAGTGCTCATTTTCCAGGACTTAGTGGTGGCTACTACTACTACTACTACTACTAGTGCAAATATGAAGTTTTTTTATATAGCCACACTATATAAATAGGTAATTTATATAGCCACACAAATCTGAAAAATATACATATACAATGAGTATGCAATGAGCTGTTTATTTTATGCATACTAGCATAGGTCACTTGTTTCCAGGTTTGAATACAATCCTGAACTGTGGTAGAATTCTCTCTCTACAATATTATTGTGTTTCAGTGGGTTAATGTTCATTGATTTACATTTACATTTAGGCATTTGGCAGACGCTCTTATCCAGAGCGACTTACAAAAAGTGCTTTAATGTTTACAACATTGGATACATACTTACACTGGGTTAACTAGGTTAATAACTAAGTACCATTAGTCCAACACATCTGAGAAGAGGTTTTTTTTTTTTTGGGGGGGGGGGGTTAGTCCAAGTACTGGAGAAACAGATGCGTCTTGAGTCGTCGATAGTCAAAGTCTCTGATGTACGGACATCTAGAGGAAGTTCATTCCACCACCTAGGTGCCAGAACAGAAAAGAGCCTGGATGAATGCCGCCCTCGATCCCTGAGAGATGGTGGGATGAGGCGAGCAGTGCTGGAGGATCGGAGGGAACGTGGTGCAGTGCGTGGTGTAATTAGCGCAGAGAGGTAAGTGGGTGCTGGGCCATTGATCAAGTTATTGTTCCCACTGATCAAACATGGAGCTACATTTTTTGTCCCACCAGCACATTTGTTTGCCCTTCATTTTAATAGCAAGTTGACTTTATTAGAAAGTTGACAGATAACTGTTCATTATCATTTTAAAGGTGACCTATCATCAAAATACACTCAGATGGGTCTCCATTCTGCATGAACACAAAAAAACATAAGAGGAAAAAGAAAAATGCTGCTGTTTGTCCAGGACTTAAACAAGCCAATAAAATTTTTCCACCATTCTGAACTCATATAACAAGAGACGACCACCCAGCTAAATGCTCAGCTCCGCACAGCTCCACTCAACTCTGCCCAGTTCTGCCCAGATAAAGTTAAGCTAGCACATATCAGCTAACTGCTAATGACTGACCTAACCCTTTTAGCACTGCCCAAATTTTTCAGTTTTAAGGTAAATGAAAAGAAAAAGAATTATTGTTTGTTGTCTCTGCTGCACTTCAACACACTTACCGTCCGAGCCCTAACTGGGAGAGATGAAGAAACACACATGCACATTCTGTTTATTATCAGCAGAATGCATATTAAAGCATTTGGCCACATGCCCTGTGTCTCACATCTCACGGAGCCTTGTTCAGTCCATCATCTGAAAATAGAAAGAGTATGGCACAACTGTAAACCTACCAAGACATGGCCATCCACCTAAACTGACAGGCTGGGCAAGGAGAGCATTAATTAGAGAAGCAGCTAAAAAAACATGGTTATTCTGGACGAGCTGCAGAGATCCACAGCTCAGGCGGAAAAATATGTCCACGGGACAACTATTACTCAGGCACTTAAATCTGGCCTTTATGGAAGAGCGGCAAGAAGAAAGCCATTGTTGAAAGAAAGCCATTAGAAATCCTGTTTGCAGTTTGTGCCAAGCAATGTGGGGGACGCAGCAAACATGTGGAAGAAGGTGCTTTTAAACTTTTTTGGCCTAAATACAACTAACAATGCACATCACCTGGAACACACTGTTTCTATTTTGATGCTTTTCTCCAGCATGGACAGGGAGGCTGGTCAGAGTTGATGGGAATATAGTTGAAATCAAATACTGTACAGGGCAATCCTAGAAGAAATCCTGTTAGAATCTGCAAAAGCCTTGAGACTGTGGTCAAGGTTCAAGTTCCAGCAAAACAACAACTCCAAAAATAAAGCCAGATCTTCAATAGAATGGTTTAGATCAAAGCAGATTCATGTGTTGATGTGATAATCAACCAGTCCAGACCTAAATCCAATTGAGAATCTGTGGCAAGACTTAAAAATTGCTGTTCACAGATCACTTCGTTCAATCTGACTGAACTAGAGCTATTTTGCAAAGAAGAATGGGAAAAATTTCACTATCTTGATGTGCAAAACTGATAGAGACATACCATAAAGGACTTGCTGTAATTACGGCAAAAAGTTGTTCTACAAATTATCGACGTGACCATTTATGAATTTCCTTCCACTTTACAATTATCAGTCACTTTGTGTTGGTCTATCACATAAAATCCCAATAAAATAGATTTACGTTTGTGGTTGTAACGTGACAAAATATGGAAAAGTTAAATGGATATAAATACATTTGCAAGGCACTGTACATCCCATACTTCAAAAGAACCAATCATTAACATGTAAGTCATAGAGAGACCTGGAGACAGACAGATGATAGGAAATGTATTTGCATTTTCCAGTTAAACAAAAGGTTTCCTGTAGACACAAGTTTGGATGTATATTCGTCTGGATACAGGCTATAGGAGGTGTTACCACATAAGGAGACAGGAAGTGCCACAAGGGCATAGAGGAAACCTTTTCATCATATTATAAAACCTAACATATACTTTTTACTATAAATTATAAAAAATCTTTGTTTAAGCATATGCATACATATATTTTGTCAATATTTATAAATACAAGCTCAAAAGACATTATGGAATAATGGGGGCTATCGAGAGCATCCTGAGCAGTGTCTGGTTTGGGAATTGTGCCATCAAGGACCGCAAGACCTTACAGCGGATAGTGAGTACAGCCGAGAAGATCATTGGGATCTTCCCTCAATCGAAGACATCTACACCACACGCTGCATCCGCAATGCCACCAGCATCGTGGCTGATCAGACACACCCCTCTTACTCACTCTTCACCCTCCACCATCTGGAAAAAGGTACTGAAGTATTCGAGCCCTCACGTTCAGACTATGCAACAGCTTTTTTTCACAAGCCATCTGTCTCCTAAACTAAAAAACTGAACTGATAAGCACACACCCGCAAACACACTGATCAAAAACCATCTAACAATTGTTCATACAAACCTGGAACTGCTCTTTTGCATTATATTTTATATAACAACATACACACAATACACATTATATTACTTCTTATTTGCACAAAACTCTTTTCTATCTTCGCTGCTGCTCACAAGGAATGTTTACTCTTTACTGTTTCTCCTCCCACTACCTCAACTCATTACCTCAAAACCACAAAGTATTGAAATGTTTCCTTTTGTTGCTTATGTTTGCATATTTGCACATGCATTTTATTTTGTCTCTTTTGTATAGGAATTTAAAATGTCAGTCTGTCTTTGACATTTAGCTAGTCTGCTAATTAGGTTTCTTAAGTAGGTACTAAGTTCTGTTAATTTATGTTGTTAATTTATGTTGTTAATTTATGCTGTTAATTTATGTTGGTCCTGGAGGAACGTTGTTTCGTTTCACAGTGTACTAACTGTATATGGTCAATCAAGGACAATAAAAGTCTATCTGACTTGACTTAAAACTGAACAATGTGTACTTATTTGCCCCCAGCTGTACATGATAAGAGTATTACAGTAGCCAATACATAAACTAACAGGCTTTTAGGACGAGGGAGGGAACTGATTTGCTTTCTTCTCGGAGTGACACGGTCATTTAGGGAAAACAAACAAAACATACAAAACAATTATATATTAATTATATATTTTTTTCTTTTTATTTTTTTATGGACAGAATCTTCTTCTGCTTCTTATATTCTGTAGGTTATTCAAATAATGTAATGTAAAGATTAGTTATCATATGTGTGTTGGGAGGGGCTGTGGATCACAGCTGTATCCACACACACACACACACACACACACACACACACACACAGCTGAATATTCAGCTGCAGCTGGGCGGACTGCCAAAGCGTTGTGTGCAGATCTGAAATATGTGATGATGTCACACATTGTGGTAAATCTAAGTGTTGCCAGGTTTACAATTTCATACAGAAACTGTGCTAATTAAGATTTATTCATGGCATGTATATTACCTGGACTCCAGGACTCCAGGACAGACTATTTTAAAAGAGACCCCATAGAAGCATAGACAGACACACACAACCAATGAAATGTATACAGCTGCAGTATAATAAACCATTACATTAACTCATTATAAAATTACATTCAACATTGTTATAAAAATGTGCTGAAATACCTTGAGCTAACTATTCATCTTTGCTTTTTTTGTCTGCTTGCCTTAAGCAAACCAGAATTTATGTAAATAAATAATTGCCTGAATATAAACTTATGCAAATGATTCATACACAACATTGGAATTACCATTCTGGAACTTTTACTCTGAAGCCTGATGTTCCAAGTTGGTGTGTCAGTAATAAAATGTTAATATGGAGCAATGTGATATGGGATATATATATCTTATTTGCTATAGATGAATGTGATATCTCTGGCAAAGAATAAGAGATACTTTTCATTCCAGTAAGTCATTCCATTTTCTTATTATTCAGATTGAGATTATTGAGAAAGAAGTTGTTGACTTGAACACGAACCTTAATAATAATAACTACCTCAGAACTTTTGCACACACATTTCTGAGGATATACAATGACCAATATTTAGTGTAAAGTCCTTAATTCTTCAAAACCTGCTCAATCCATGCCTGCGTGATTGCATGCTGGCTTATTGAAGATATAGAAGACCTTAACTGCTACTGACTTCCACCTTCTACCATCATCCAAAAGTTTTCTATTAGGTTTATGTCAGGTCCAGAAGCTGAATACTATTGTCACATAGATTTAGTTAATTAGCACAACTCTTCAGTCAGATAGACTAGAGGTATTTTCTGAAATCACCTGTTTTGGTTACAGGGAGACGTATAATGCATGGCACATGATGTCTTAAGTGGCGTAGTGGTTAGCAGGGTCGAGGATTCCATTCCCACCTTTAGTCTGTGTGTGTGTGGAGTTTGCATTTTGTACATTGCGGGTTTCCTCTGGGTATTCTGGTTTCTTCCCACAGACCAAAAACGTGTACATTAGGCTAAGCAGCACTCCCAAATCTACCACATGCGAGCGCCCTACGACGAATGGACACTCTGTCCAGGTACACCCTGTGCCTTAAGTCTCATGGGTTAGGCTCCAAGTCCCTACTGATCTGTACACAGGATAAGTGGTATAGAAGACGAATGAATAAATTATTTATTCTATTTTTGTATTAATGTAACATTACCATTTAATAATGTGAAACGTTATACAGAACACCGCAGCACACTTTCATAGGAGTATTTGTGCTTGTTTCCACTGAGCAATACTCTAGCATCAAATTAAAAAAATACTTTAGCATCAAGGCTACGTGATTCTGGTACACCTGGCAACCCTGGGTGCTCCTGCGTGTGTGTGTGTGCGCGCGCGCGCGCGCCTGAATGTGCCTCCCTCCTCACAGTGATGACAGAAACAGAAACACGAATGATGGTTCCTAGGAAGGAGAGCTCGGTTAGCTAGCTGCCGTCTTACGTATGGGCGTGTTTCCATGTGGAGAGAGATTATATAATGATTATGTCTGTTAATCGACCGCTTCCGAGTACACATCGGTTTCCTGTGTAATAGAAGCTACGGTAACTTTTTTGTATAGGGTGTCTCTTTTCCTGAGCGACGTGCTAACGGATCGCCAGCTAGCATTAGCCGCACTGATACACTTCCTGTATGAGTCGGGTTTAGGCCCAGTCGCCGAGCGAGCGCGAGCGCCTCCGCTTGCTTCTTGTTATCCGGTAAGTGACGTGTTTAGTTCCGATAGCACTTATGGTTTATTTTTACTGAAAGCGTGCTACTGGTTTGAAGCCACTGTAGTTATTTTGGCTGTGTTGATATTTGTTATAGCTTAACCAGACTTGTGGGTAACCTAAACATAAAGTTATATGTTGAAGAAGGAGGCTAAGTAGCTAGTCGGCTAGCTCTGATACGTTATACAGTGCGATAACAGTTAGCTCTCAAGCTAATTACTGTTATTCATGGAGAGTTTCGGCAGGAAACTTAACTTACATAACCTCACTGAGTTAACTTGGATGTTTAATCAGTTGTCCAGATTTTATTTGTTAGTTAATTTGTTGTGATAATTAGACAGGACTTTTGAAAGGCTCTTTTTGGTGGGTTAATTTTTTTTACTTATATGGTTTGTTTTTCAATTTCTGCAGTTTTTATAGAGCTGTATTTCTTAACACAATAAGTTCACTCTAAGAAGCTTCCAGTCTCTATACAGTACGTCATAATCCTTTCACAGGATGGCCGAAATTACTAATATTTGTCTAGTTTTCACATGTCTGCTATGCTGGACCAGTGTTAATATATACAGTTACATTTCTATCTTTAGCTGTACAGCAACAAATTAAACGGGTTAAAGTATGACAGCGGTGTTATAGTTTGTTAACCTAATTTAAAGGTTTCACTGATTTCTAAGTCACTTGTGAAACATTTCTGCACATTCTTGTTCATAAATCAACTAATCCCTTAATTTTCCTGAAAAGATGCTTCTAAATATTATGCTATTATTAAGTAAGAGGTTGTCATTATACGAGGAATAGGCAGAATGTATCCACACTCTGGCTGTAGAATTTATTTTATTTACTTTTAGAAAAGACAAATTTATAATTTTCTGGGCATGATCTCTTTGGTTTTCAATATACTTTGTCCGTCTGTCAACAAGCTCTCATAGTCCCTCATTAAAAAGCCACGGATGCACCGCTGTCTTCACTTCTTCATCAGAAGTATATCTTCGTCATCATATGGCTGCTTTCAGAGGAGGATGCAATGGGGTCATTGGACGTGGACACCCATCCGGCTCCTTCTTGTGCGACCTTCCTTGAACTTCTCCTTTAGCTTTATTTATTTGAATCCTTTATTTATGCACACTACTTTGTGACAATGCAATTTCTCTATAGCGTGTGAGGCATATATTTCTGCTGGCACCGCAGTTCCGAATGAACCAATATAACACGTTTAGACCTGCACAGCAGTAACTGGGGAGACAGTAGCCTTAAACATATAAGACAGTGTGGCCGACAGAAGTTTTAATATAACCTGAGTGTATATAATTTTTAACTCGGAGAGAGTAGATGTAAGGAAAGGCAGTGTGCCAGGGGAAAAAAACCCCAAACAGCATAACAGTGTGCAGCACTAATTAGCCAAAATAAACACACTTGTTTCCATTAGGTATGGTCCGGCGGGTCATGTTATACAGTATGTGTGTGTTTGTTGTAAAAGTGTTAGGATCGGCAGCAGATGTAGCAATTCAATGCGTTTACAACGTTACTGGACTGTAGTGTAAAGAACTTTATAGTGCAGGTACGTCCCCTACTCAGAGACCTGGAAGCTGCTGTTGTGTGATGCGGGGAAGTCCAGAAGGAAGGGGCTGTGAACTTAGTCGAGTCACAGTTAGACAAGAAAGGGACAAAAACTGATGGGAATTTGAATCTGTCATTTTGAAAAAGTCAACAGAAACTATCTGGTCATTCTGTAACAAACCTACTTAATCCTGTATTTGGGTGTATCTTTAATGTCTGCTTTTATACTAAGACACAATCCTTATAAACAGGAAATATTTATTATTCTTATTGTTGATTTAATCTGGATTGCTATGTTGTGGGACAAGTTGATCTAGTTTTTTAGCTTTTTCAGTGGCTGTTTTTTTCCTCCTCTCCACAGGAGTGAAGCGCTCCCTGCTGTACGATGCTTGTTGAATACAACTCTAACCCTGTGGCTTCTTTCTACTCTGCTGCTGACAGTCTTCAGTAGCACGATGATAGACATCCCCACGCAGCCCGTCCTGAGGCGCCTCCCTAAGTGATATGATAGTAGCCACCTGGATTGCATTCTGTGCCAGCAGGAGCCTTGCACGGGTTCTGCAACTGACTGTCGAACAACTGCGATCTGTCCAGTTGTGGCGGAGCCTCGTGGGTCGCGGAGCCATGGGAAACAGCTGCGTGTGCAGAGAGGACAGCGATGTAGAGGAGGGAGTGGCCCCTCGAAGGCAGCACAGGGGGGGCGAGAACTCTGAGCCCCCTGAGGCTAGGGGCAGCCGGCCCCGGGACCCTGTCCGACCACCCAGACGAGGCCGTGGCCCTCACGAGCCGCGCAGGAAAAAGCAGAACGTCGACGGTCTGGTGCTGGATACGTTGGCAGTTATTAGAACTCTTGTTGACAAGTGAGCTGTTTTCAGTTTTACTACAGGAAGTAAAAATGCAGCAAGAAGTAAAATGCTGTAAAACCTGGAGTATGGTCTTATATTTATAAGCTGTGCTGTCTCAGAAGTTTCAGATAAGGTTTATGTGGGTGGGATGATAAATTGGTGTGATGCAAAATCTATTAGCAGATTCTGCAGAATCTGTTTTAAGATGTTTTGCTAATGCTCTCTAAAATAATATATTATATCTATGTTCTTTTAGCCTTTATCATCCACCTTCTAATGCATGTTAAACAAGACTTTTTTTGCCTGACAAAACATTATGCACTCATTGTCAAGAAAGGAGCCTTCTGCAGCATTGCTAAGAGCAGTTCAGCTCAGTGCATGGAAACAGGCAACATGCTCTCAATGTTATCTTTAATGAGGAAGGCATTTATTTATTCATTTATTTGCTTAGACTTGCTTTTCATTTTAATTTCTTGCCAAAGACTAGACAGTGAGTCAACACGAGCTTCCCTTAATGTGTGCTTTAATGCATTGGCAGGGTGTCAGAACTTCTTTTTTTTTTTTTGCCTTTATGTATATTTTCTCACCTTTTTATTTGGGCAGCCCACACAGATATCCACATGCCTACGCTGGTGTGGTTAATGTTGAATCAAAAACTGGATTCATTTTGGTTTGTTAAAAGGTTGGAATTGGATGTTTTAATTTGGGCAGATAGCAGTAGGATGCTCTGTTTCTGCTATTTGGAATTTGTCATTGCTGTCTGTACCTAAGTGCAATGCTTGCTCGATTCCACTTAAAATGTACGTACACTAATACTTTTCTGTCTTTAGTATAAAAGCACTGTTTTGCTCAGGAAGCAAATAGTCAGAAATGGACAGCAAGCCGGGATATTTACTGGCCGTGAATCAGCAACCTCAGCCCTCACATCCTATCATCATTACTCTGGCACAGAGCATACTCTGTATGTCTAAAAGCCATGGGGAATTCGGCCTTCTTACTTGCTCGCTCTTCCTCCTCCCATCAGCTGCTCTTTTAGCTCATTTTCTAGCTAAGATGCTGGCTCTAAAGCATGGTCTTTACTTACACTGTCCCTCTCTGATTTATGGGAGGAATAACATCCCAACCAAAATGACCCTCTGCTGAACAGTAAAGCTCCTTCCTCTTCTTGGAGTCTTGTGTGGTGGTGCTGGTGTCCCTGAGGGCTTTCCCTGGGGGAGCACCGCTGTCACCACACAAATTTACCATTCCAGGAGCAATCAGGGAGATGAATGGGACATCGTGCAGCCAGAACAACCAGAGCAAAGGCACACTATCTCTTTTTTACCAGCAGTCCATCATTATGCTTCACATGTGATTGTTGTATCATTAGGGTTTCATGTTTGTTTACATCTAGGAACTAATAGGTTAATTGTTTTATATACGCTTACAAGGGATGACATTTGAAAAAATGACAAGCAAAGGGTTGTGTATTTTGTTTATTTCTTTATTTGTTTACTTTTGTTTGTGGTTTTAAGTTTCTGTTTTTCTTTACTGTTACAGTGACCAGGAGCCTCCGTACTCCATGATAACATTGCATGAGATGGCTGAAACTGGTGAGTAAGGAAGCTAGATCAGCAGGACTTGCCCACTTTAAAACATATCAAGGGCTTTATTTGGAGTAATATAGTAATTTCTAAACACTGACAGATTCAGTCTGTCATGTTCAATCATTTATAAAATAATTATGTAACTGTAATAAAATTTATAGACTTAACTGTTCTTTTCAGCTTTGCCCTGTCAAACCTAGGTTTGTTTGATAAGGCTAATTTGTTACTTGGCTGCACTTAAAAGTCCCTTAGGCTGCTGTGTTTAGGCTAAAGCTTTGGCTTTCTTGCTTTAGTTTTAGTGGTCCTTTTTGAACCTGTTCCTCGTTTTAGTGTTAGTTTATAGCCATTCGTTAATGACTTGTGTTCCTTCCCCATATCTGTTAGGCTCACTATTTATCTGGGTTACAGGAAGTCATTTGATCTAAAAGTGGAGTACAATTTGGAAAGGACCTGGATGCTCTTGTACACCGTGTCCTTCTTTTCTGCCAGCCTCCACACTCCCCCTTGTGTTCGGTTGTCAGGGTTTCTGTGTCTGTTGACTTTATTAATACATGCATCTGTTGCATTGGCTGACGTGATTCGGCTCTGGTGACGTAAGAAGTCTGGTCAGATTAGTGGAGGAGCCCACTGCAGCTTGAGCAACACACATTATTAGTCTTGACTTTAATATCGCAGTGATGCTTATAGAGGCAAGATGCCTCGTCTCCCAAAAGTGTGTCTGTTGATGTTCCCACAGGAGTAACCCCTCAGATAATGCATATTTTAATACAGCAGACTTCCTCCATCATTTTTCTTTTCCAAATGCTCTGTTTCAGTGTCTCTGTAAATGAGCTATTGTAAATTAAAGACCGGCAGAGCTGAGCAACAACTCCTCCTGGGGGGAGGGCAACTTCTTATGAGGTCACAGTTAGGGGTAAAATCTTGGCTTGTTTAAGGTCAATGCACACAGGACAAAAAGCAGGGACAGTCTTTTTTCCTACCATAAGGCGGGCGGGCGGGCGGGCAGGCAGGCAGGCAGGCGGACAGAGTTAGACTAGATGGGTAGATAAGGCAGTGGTTCTCAAACATTTTCTGTCATTCCCCACTTAAGGGGGTGGGCGAATTTTCAAGCCCCACTTGTCAACAAAATGATAACGAAATCGGGCCAAGTTTACTATTTTTTTGAAATATCAATTTCTAAGCGAATAAGATCCAATAACACCAAGTTTAAAACAGATAAAATACATGTGCAATTGTTATAACAGGCTTACTTTGTCACTTATCTAGAGCTTACTTTCAAAGAAGTCAAGTGGCTTATTAACGTGACTGGGAAGTGTTGTCTCTAAGTGTCTTCCTACTTTGTTGGGGCCAGCGGTTTAAGACACGTAACACACACAGGTCTCTCCTTTGTCCTCACCATCACCACCATGAATCCAAGCGCAACATAGGCTTCATCATGTGTTCCTTTCGGCTGGCTTTTTGGTTGATTAGCCTGATAGTGCTGAATCACCGGCTTTTTTTGTGGTCCATGTAACAAATGTATCCATTGACGTTATTATGCTCACTACATACAGTACGCTACTGAGCCGGTTTGTGTCCGCGGTAAAGTTAGTTTCATATTCGCATATTTGCATCTCCAAATTCAATAGCTGCGTAAATAAATGGCATAACGAATGATTTAGGGATCATCACAAAATGCCGCACACCAACAAAAAAAGTGTAGAACGATATTGATCTTCCCCTTTGTTCAGCGCCTAAAGGATCAAAAAGCAACTTTGTTGCCACACTGGAAACTAGAAATGCCAGACTAGTACTGCCTGAAAAAATACAGAAACATCAGCATACACATTGGAATAAATGAAATTACATACATAATACCGAATGTTTCCTTATATATATTGTTCTTCTGCAATTAACATGCCGACGGTAAACCGTTATTGTTGCATTATGATTCCACTTTTTCTATGATGTTATTTTAATTTACTCTTATTAATGATTCAGTTTTTTGCGTGTTTAGTTTCGAGTGTCCGATCTTTATTGTCAATAAAGAAAAGCATGAATTAGAATAGGTACTTTCCTATTATTTTCCACTAATTCCCTCCTGTTCATTGCGCCCCACCTGTCATGTCTGTATTCCCCACTAGTGGGGCGCGCCTCACACTTTGTGAACCATGAAGATAAGGGAACAGTAATGTCAAACCACTCCTACCTAGAATCATTTGGCATAACAATGCTGTGTCTCCTAAGCTCAAAATGCTCTAGCTGGAATGTTAAAGATAAATTTGTCAACATTTGTCTGCTTCTTCTGTGGGCAGTTGAACGTGGTGACTGTCTAAATCATTGCACTTAACAGAACATGTTGCTATGTTACTTAGCATAGTTGGTGTGAAAAGCAGCTGAAGTGTAAGTGATTCAGGATTTAGCACAGTTGAATCAGTTTGATGATTCATATTTTTATTTTTAGAAATAATGACACATCATCATGGACCATTATGAAGGAATACAATGTTAATCTCCCAGTCTTAGACAAAAGACAATCCTTGGGTGAATCATAAACTAAATAATATTCTCTTTGTTTCCTTGCAGATGACGGCTGGCTCGAGGTGGTGCAGTCTTTGATTCGAGTGATTCCTCTGGATGATCCCCTGGGCCCGGCTGTGATCACCCTGCTCCTGGACGAATGTCCTTTGCCCACCAAAGTGAGCATGAACACTTTTTACACATTTATTAACACCACAATAGTCAGTAGGCGGTAGATAAAAACACACAAATGAGTCATGGCATTTATTGTACTACACATGTTCATAAGTATAAACAGTAATTTAACATTAAACGCCTCTAACAATGCCACAGTGCGCTGCATTAAGCTGATTTAGATAAGATGCTGACACTCTGTGCTGTGCACTCAAACTCTCAGTATTTCTCACCATTATCTCACTATTATTATATGCAGTGCTTTTATTGGCATGTTTTCCACTGCACATTTAAAAGCAAGAAACAGAAACCAGTGGGACTTAGATATGTTTATAGATACAGTTAATTTTCCACCAACTTGAGGGAAGAGTCACATTAATTCATCATTTTCTTTGGAAGGAAAACAGTGTTATAAGATCACAATCACAAACATTTCTTTCA